>NC_089837.1:72718179-72983179 GCF_035609145.1 Eleutherodactylus coqui | reverse complement strand
TGTGTGTCTGTCTGTGTCTGTCTGTGTCTGTCTGTGTCTGTCTGTGTCTGTCTGTGTGTGTCTGTGTGTGTCTGTGTGTGTCTGTGTGTGTCTGTGTGTGTCTGTGTGTGTCTGTGTGTGTCTGTGTGTGTCTGTGTGTGTCTGTGTGTTTCTGTGTGTGTCTGTGTGTGTCTGTGTGTGTCTGTGTGTGTGTCTGTGTGTGTGTCTGTGTGTGTGTCTGTGTGTGTGTCTGTGTGTGTGTCTGTGTGTGTGTCTGTGTGTGTGTCTGTGTGTGTGTCTGTGTGTGTGTCTGTGTGTGTCTGTGTGTGTCGTCAAACACGTTAGCGGGCCCAGGGTCAGGCTCGGTCCCAGCCTCCACCTTGTGTGACCCAAAGTGCCCTGAGTTACATAGCAATGGTAAATCCATGTGTCCCAACACAGATAACCCAACACTGCAAGGGGAAGTCTTTGAGTTCCTTGTGCTCGCCTATGCTGTCAGTGCACAAAGATGGTATTACACCGGAAGAAATCAGAATGCCCAACCATGGGAGAGTTTCACCCCGCTTAGCAACTTGGTCTCGGCCCACAATTCTGGCCTAGTCAGTCACTGTATTATTTGTGCCAGATAGGTAAAACACCGCGATGGGAAGACTTAGTGCACCCATAGTATAGACAGACCCCTGTAGCATTTCTGTAGTAAACGTATAGACAGACCCCAGTAACATTTTTGTAGCAGCAGTATAGGCAGACACCTGTAACATTTTTGTAGCAGCAGTATAGGCAGACCCCTGTAACATTTTTGTAGCAGTAGTATAGGCAGACCCCAGTAACATTTCTGTAGCAGAAGTATAGGCAGACCACTGTAACATTCATGGAGCCGAAGTTTAGGCAGACCCCAGTAACAGTTCTGTAGCAGAAGTATAGGCAGACCCCAGTAACATTTCTGTAGTAACAATATAAACAGACCCCAGTAACATTTTTGTAGCAGAAGTATAGGCAGACCCCTGTAACATTTCTGTAGCAGAAGTATAGGCAGACCCCTGTAACATTTATCTGGCAGAAGTATAGGCAGGTCCCTGTAACATTTCTGTAGCAGAAGTATAGACAGACCCCAGTAACATTTCTGTAGTAACAGTATGGACAGACCCCAGTAACATTTTTGTAGCAGAAGTATAGGCAGACCCCTGTAACATTTTTGTAGCAAGAGTATAGGCGAACGCTTGAAAATTGGGGTACCATGACTGTAGGTGAAGGCCGAAAAAAAGTTAGGTAATAGTATAGGCGAGGGCCAGAAAAATTAGTGTACCAAAAGTAGCAATGTACCCCTGAAAAATTGATCAACCGAGAGTGCAGGTGAAACCCATAAAAATTTTTTTTAAAGATACAGCTCGCTGTTGCTTAATTTGTAACACAGCCTGGAAGCTGATCTCGGCTAGACACAGGTTGCACACCACTGTTCGTCGGTCGTCTGCGCTCTCACTGAAAAACATCCACACCTTTGAACACCTAGGCCTCTGCACGGTGGCTTGGCGCGAGGGGGTGCTTTGGGAAACAGTTTGGGGATTCTTCGCTCTGGCCCTGCCTCTACCCATGGCCACCCCACTGCCTATTCCAACTTGTCCTGCTGCTGCACTTACCTCTCCCTCTGAAGACCTGTCCTCAGTTGGCTTAGCAAACCAGGTGGGGTCAGTCACCTCATCGTCCAGCGGCTCTTCCTCCGAATCCTCTGTGCGCTCCTCCCTTGGACTTACTGCCCTTACTACTACCTCACTGATAGACAACTGTGTCTCATCATCATTGTCCTCCTCACCCATTGAAAGCTCTTGAGACAGTTGCCGTAAGTCCCCAGCCTCATCACCCAGACCCCGGGAGCTTTCCAAAGGTTGGGCATCGGTCATGACAAACTCCTCCGGTGAGAGAGGAACCATTTTTTCCCAATCAAGGCAGGGGCCCGAGAACAGTTTCTGGGAGTCTGCCTGCTCATCAGAATGTGTCATTTTCATGGAGTGAGGAGGATGGAAGGAAGGAGGAGCAGCAGCGAAAGGATTCAGAGTTGCAGCAGTGGACTGTGTAGAAGACTGGGTGGTCGATACATTGCTGGATGCATTTTCTGCCATCCACGACAGAACCTGCTCACACTGCTCTGTTTGTAATAAAGGTCTAACACTGTGGGGATCTAGCTCGGTAGCGTGCGGGTTTCGGGATATTTACAGACGAGACACCAGCGGATGCAGTCCAAAACACGTGTGACCTGCGTTTATTTTATAATAGCACCACAAAGTCCAACTTTAGCTCCGGCAAAACAGCAACATAGCAGTCCAAGCCTTTGTCTCAGGCAAACAAATCATAGTTCACAATCCCGCTATCAGGCCGTCCCGGCCTAATCAGGTCGCACTGAGCAGGTGCCGTGTACAGCAGGGCTTCTCTCTCCAGCCGGTCCCACCGGCTACCAGGGTCCAGCAGCTACCTTCGCTTAGTCTGGTCCTCCCAGACACACACCTCTGCTAGGTGGTGAGGTGAGGGGCGTCTCCCTGTCCACCTCTGGCCTATTCAGCCACACACTCGGGCTACCAGCCCAGCAGCTCCACCGAGCTGTCTTTCCTGGCTCTCAGCCAGACACTCTCCGTAAATACAAGTCCATATCAGCACCCCACCTGGGTGTTTGAGGTTAGGGGCGTCACCCTATCAACCTCTAGCCTCAGGCTACCAGCCTGCAGGACCTCACTCTGCTGCGCTGGTTGTCACTCCGTCTCTCGTTGGTAGGCACTGGCCTTTTATCTCGTTCCTGCTCCACCCCCTGGTTAACCCTCGCAATAGAAGTCCTGTCTCTGGCCCTCTACCGGTCCTTCTGTGTACTGCACTACTACACCACGTGGACCCATAAATTGTGATATGAAGCTGGGGACCCCGGAATCTTGCCTCTCTCCTAATCCCACAGCAGCCGGCTGCGATTCACCTGGACCAGGAACTCGGCCTGTGCCCACACCCTCACTTGCACCTCCGCGTCCTTGCCCGCGTCCACGTCTTCTAGCCCTACCCCTACCCCTCAGCATGGTGGATTACGAAGAGAGCAGACACAGAGCGGTGTACATAATTATGGAATTATTTGCGTACACTTTCACGCTGACAGTGGTATTGTAATGCTAACTCCAGGTTGAAACAAAGAATACGGAAGGCTGCAAACAGGCCTAGCTGTGCAATAGTGATGCAGTACAACTCCCACCAGACACCCAGTAAATTTCAGACGGTCAGAGGTAGCCCACCGATGGAGTTTTTTTTTTTTTCCTTTTTGAAAAAGAATACAGGCTATATAGCGTGTATTTGACTTTCCCTCTATCAGTGGCTGTGGCCATACGCTGTGCGTGAAGTTCACGGCAGATACAGAACAGTGTAAAAAATTATGCAATTATTGGCAGATAGTTAGAGGCAGAGAGCGGTATTGCAACGCAAAATGCAGGCAGAAAAAAATTATATGGAAGTCTTCAAACAGGCCTAGCTGTGCAATAGTGATGCACTACAACTCCCACCAGACAACCTGTAAAATGCAGACGGTCAGAGGTAGCCCTAAGAAGGAGCTTTTAAAAAAAATATTTTGAAAAAGAATACAGGCTATATAGTGTGTATATGACTTTCCCTCTATCAGTGGCTGTGGCCGTACGCTGTGTGTGAAGTTCACGGCAGACACAGACCGGTGTAAAAAATTATGGAATTATTGGCGAACAGTTGGAGGCTGACAGCGGTATTGTAACGCTAACTGCAGCCAGAAAAAAATTATATGGAAGGCTGCAAAAAGGTCTTGCTGTGCAATAGTGATGCAGTACAACTCCCACCAGACACCCTGTAAAATGCAGACCAATCAGATTGGTCCCTGCGCTGAGCCAATGAGAGGCAGCAGTCACTCACCCATTCATGAATTCATGAATGGGTGTGTGAGTGAGATCTGCCTCTGATTGGTCAGGCTGTGACCAATTAGAGGCAGCTCATTCAGCAGGTGGGATTTTAAACCCCCGGCTGCTAAATACTGTAGAGAAGCAGTTCAGGAGAACTGCCGGCGGCTGCCGCTGAACTCCAGCTGCAGCGGAAAGGTGAGTATACATTTTTTTTTTATTTTTACACATTTCAGGATGAATTGCAAGGAAGGGCTTATATATTTAACACCTTCCCGACAATTCATCCCGCGCTCGCCCGCAGCGCATTGCTTTCAATGGAGCCGGCTGTATTGCCGGCTCCATTGAATTCAATGCGCTGGACAGCTCCGGCCCGTTTCTAATGAAATGCGGCTAGGAGCAGATTTTTCGGGCGATTTTTTTTTTCTTTTTTGGCCCCGGTCACGCGATTTGCGGATGCGCATCCGTCATGCGATCCGCAAATCGCGCGAAAAAACGCCCGTGTGACTAAGGCCTTAGAAAGCTATAGCTGTAATGGCCTGCACAGCCCGAGATAAAAAAAAAACAATTTGTGCAAAACTGCTCCCAGCCAGCCACACAGTAATGCACACAGACAGATGTGGCCCTAAGAGTGACCGTTGGGGTACTTGAGGACAGGATCCTACACTAACACTATCCCTGAATAAACAGCAGCACTTTCCCTATTCTCTCCCAGTGTGTGTCTGAGGCGAGCTGCGGGCGAGACTGCTTTAAGTACTCGGCGGTCACTTGATCTCACCAGCCACTCACTGCAGGGGGTGGGATAGGGCTGGCACGTCACAGGAGGAAGTGGTAATGCCTTCCCTGCATGTCTATTGGCTAAAAAATGGCGCTAAACATGCAGGGAAGGAAATGCAATTGACTCGAGTACCGCGTGGTGCTCATCTCGAGTAACGAGCATCTCGAACACCCTAATGCTCGAACGAGCATCAAGCTCGGACGAGTGTGCTCACTCATCTCTACTATCTATTTCATATCTATCTATCTATCTATCTCATATCTATCTATCTATCTTCTATCTATCTATCTATCTATCTATCTATCTATCTATCTATCTATCTATCTATCATCTATCGTCTCTTTTTAAAATGCACTTAGAATAGATTAAGAACAAAATAACATCTGGGTACTCTGTGTGATTTCTTCGAGACTATGTATTTTCCGAACATGCAGAGAAACACTGTGGGCAACTTTTTACGGTTTAATTTTATATTTCATTTTGTTTTGCGTTCAGTCTTCTTTTAATAAACATCCAATGTGGAGAACAAAGAGCAAGAACTGAAATTCGGCTTCCAGCGAATTTAACCAGTAAGCCTGACCCTGTCAGCAGCAGGCATCTGGCTTAGCACGCCGGCTCCGCTGGATACTTCAGTCAACAAGCCCTGGAGAATAAAGCTGTTGTCAATGAAAAAGTGAAGAACTGTGCGACTGTGTGTCCTGCATCCAAATATTCTAAGATTTACGTGCTTATTTTGAAGATGTAAACTCTGTAAACATGCACAGAGGAAAAGAGGAATCATCACGGTTAATAATGTTTCATATTACGGGCAACGATTTATGAAGGCTGCTTTTTCTAAAGAATCTAGCTAACATTTGCTAAAATTGTAACATTACAGCATATGATAGCTTATAAAATTGCAGAAAGCAGACAGATGCAACACTGGTCAAGGAGAACGTAGTATTTGTTGACTGCTGTTATAGTCCTGTGATCTATGATTTCCTGTGACTGTTGGTTTTTGCCCGATAGGCAGATGTGGATCTGCCATGCCACACACCATTTTGGCTTTGGACTAACTGAGGAGACAGTACCTAGGGAACCCCAGTTTTCACCCTTGAACCCTCCAAGCGTGATATAGTCTTTCCTGCTGTTACTCGTGCAGACAGTCTCGGTAGTGTGGCTGCTGACACTGCACAGGGCCGAGGTGCAGTACCTGATGGTGTGAACATCAGTTTATCCAGAGACGTAGTAATGGGCAGGGCAGAAGACAAGATGGCAACAATGAAGTCCAGGCAGCAGGTTAGGGCAGCAAAGTCCAATAAGCAGAGTTGAGGTCAGGGACCACAAAATTTAGAATAACCGGGAGCAGGAGTCAAAAACAGAATACACAAACAGGGGTTTTATCACAAATGGTAGTAGGAAACCAAATCTCTTAAGCATCCACCCTAGGGTGTGGATGCCTAACATTGCAGATGCTCTAATAGGATTGCAGGTGGACAGGTTAAGGGAGCATACACTGGGCCTTTAAGAGAGAAGGCGGAAGTGCGCATTAGCTTTTTGAACATACACCAGAAAGCCAACAGAGGAGTGAGTATGGGGAGCAGTGCTTGGATGATGGCGACACTCGACTGTGGCTATTGTTGCCACCTTTGTCACAAAAAAATACAGGCCACTCCACTACATCCATCCTGATCCTCACACACATCACACACACAGCTCCACTACATCAATCCTGACCTCCACACACATCACACACAGCTCCACTACATCAATCCTGACCCCCACACACATCACACACACAGCTCCACTACATCAATCCTGACCACCACACACACAGCTCCACTACATCCATCCTGATCCTCACACACATCACACACACAGCTCCACTACATCAATCCTGACCTCCACACACATCACACACACAGCTCCACTACATCCATTCTGACCCCCACACACATCACACACAGCTCCACTATATCCATCCTGACCCCCATACACATCACACACACAACTCCACTACATGCATCCTGACCCCCACACATCACACACACACACAACTCCATTACATCTATCCTGATCCCCAAACATCACACAGACAGCTCCGCTCCATTCATCCTGATTCCCATACATCACACACACAGCTCTGCTACATCCATCCTGACCCCCACATACATCACACACACAGCTCGACTACATCAATCCTGACCCCCACACACATCACACACACAGCTCTACTACATCCATCCTGACCCCCAGACTTCACACACACACAGCTGCATAGTCCTACCACCGCTGCAGAGTCCTACATTTACTTAGCCCCCGTGGTCATGTGATCCCTGACTCCTGCCACACAGGGTATCACATGACATGATATCATCAGAGGCCCTGGAAGCTGTCAGCTCTGCAGGTCTGTGTTTCCCCTGCCGTAGGAGAGTTAACCGGCGCTAGGGGGCAGTGCAGGCTCTGAAAATACCGGCCCGTAATAGGGCCGGTAAAAAAAAAATTGACAGAAAAAATACCGGCCAGGCTGGTGGTTTACCGGCCGGGTGGCAACCCTAACTGTGGCCTCGGCAGCAGATAAGTGGGGCGGGCAGCAGCGCCACTCCGTGAGAGTTTTGTTGTGCTGAAGAGCCTTGACAGTAGGAGAGGAAACTATGGAGGTGCAGAGGTTGTAATCCCTGGAGCCTGGATGGGCCATAAGGTCTTTCATCCCCATATAAGATTGGAACTATATAAATGTTTGCTGATGATTTATTACTGCTTATATTTTCCCCACAAACTACCATACCCAATCTCATGGCGGAGCTATCCAGATTCGGGTCAATCTCTGGCTTAACAATTAACCATACAAAATCCAAAGCATTCAACCTCACACTATTACCTGAGTCGGTAGATTTGCTCCAGACAAACTTCCCCTTTCAGTGGGCGACGGGCTCTTTGGGCTACCTGGGCATCCAACTGACAAACTCCTATACATCTTTATATAGTCAAAACTACATTCCCTTTCTTCGCAAAACAAGGTTACTTCTGGAAAGTTGGAGCCGATATCATATTTCCTGGATTGGGAGAGCTAACGCCCTAAAGATGTCATTTCTCCCTAAACTATTATACTATTTTAGAGCTCTCCCGGTACGGGTGCCTGGATACATGCTGACGACTCTTCAGCAAATGTCCCTCCGATTCGTGAGGGCTGGCAGTATTCCCAGGGTCCCACGATCTACCTTATATAGACATAGAAGAAAGGGAGGTTTGGGAGTTCCTAATTACTCAAAATATTACCAGGCAGCCGAGGTAGCTCAACTGGCTCTCCTGCACTCCTTCTCAAACACCCCTCTCTGGGTATCACTGGAAGCAACAGAAATACATCCCCTTACCACTGATTCCATTTTATGGATACCAGCTAAACATAGACCCATTGTCAACAACCCCATTATCAACCATTCCCTCCATATCTGGGACTCTATAAAGTACTCAGGAAAACTAATATCTCCTCACCTACCCCTCACACCACTCTTGCGAAACCCAATGTTTATACCAGGAATGGAATCGACTCAGTTGTTTAAGAATTGGACGAAGTCAGGCCTCATCAAATTATACCATTTGCTCTTAGTAAATGGGCTCACCCCTTTTCCAACTTTACAGGAAAAATATAACTTACCACCTTCAGAAGTATTCTGATACCTGCAGCTAAAACACTTTATATCCTCACTCCTCAAGAACACAAGTTCTCCATTGACGTTAACCCCATTGGAGAGATATTGCCATAAATACCCACATGCAAGAGGTCTCATTTTGCAGATTTACTCGGACTTGGTTCATTCCTCCTATCGCTCTCAAATGCCGTACATAATGCGTTGGGAAAGAGACCTAGGCGAAACTCTAGCCGAAGAGGAGTGGACTCAGATATGGGAGTCTACCAACAGTAGCACCAGAAACATATTAATGCTCGAAACTTCATTTAAAATTTTATTCCGCTGGTATTTAACCCCAGATAGAGTAGCCCACGCAATACCCGGACGCTCTCCCAACTGCTTTCATGGATGTCTAGCCTTGGGAGATATGCTCCACATATGGTGGTCCTGTCCTCGGGTTAAGAGGCTATGGATTCGAGTTTACTCCCTAATATATTCAGTCACAGGCTACAACATCCGTAAAAACCCTTGGGAAGCACTGTTAAATAAACGCATAAACAATATCCCTCCTGACTCAAGAAAGCTAATATCCTTTTTTTTCTGGCCACAAAACAAGTTATTGCTCATTCATGGCGCAAAGCTTCCTTGGACTTCACTGAAGTTAAGTGTAGGATGGACTGGTATCTAATAAATGAAAAGTTGACCTCTATTCTAGCCGACAGACATGAGAAATTCTTAAACACATGGTCCCCATGGCTAGATTATTCCTACCCATCACAAAACAATAGACTCCTAACCTCCCTGTAAGCATATAAGAGAACTATAATAATAATGATCAACCTCTGTCACTCCATCATTTTACAGCCCGAAACCGTCCTCTACAGCATCCACCCCATGGGAACGAAAATTCCTTCTGTCTCAGACGTCACCTGTCCCCCTTCCCTACCTTTCCCTATTTCTCCCCTACTCCCCCAAAACTCAGGTTAGGCCCTGGCCAGGCCGTTAGTATTCTATTACTGTTAATCAACAGGCTAATTTCCAGATTGGGCCAGGATACTGGGAGGGAGGACTGCTCAAACATGCCTACTGGTTGTGCTCTCTTCTCTCTTTCTCTCGATCCATACCATTACAAACAGCTTCTGTGATATATTAATGAGACTGTGATGTATTTCAATTAAATGTTTATTACAATATTGTAAAATATGAAACTTCAAATAAAAACTTACAGTATTAGAAAAAAAGATTGGAACTATATATTATGGGTGATAGTTGAGGAGCTTTGTTACAGCTGTGCGCTCCGTGCGGAGAATGCAGAACTCAGCTGGTCCACTGTGCTCTTCTTACCCCGCCTGTGTTCACAGAGCGGAATACAGCTGAAACAATAGTATCAGCTGTATCCCGCTGTGAACTCCTGATAAGGCTGATGGAATGCTGAAAGAGAATGATCAGCGACTCGTTAATGAAAACTGCATGATGTCAGTGCAGTTAGACCCAACGATTCTCGCTGAAAAGATGACTTTGAGCAATTTTGAGTGAGAATCGCTAGGTCTAAATTGGTAATAAGTGAGTGAAAAAGATTCTGAGGGCTCCTTCACACAGAAGTATCTGTGTGCAATACGCAGTGAACAGAACCCCTTAATTTCAATAAGTTCGTTCACATATTTTTTGTTGTACAAACTTTCTGCAT
Organism: Eleutherodactylus coqui; assembly: GCF_035609145.1. NCBI lineage: Eukaryota > Metazoa > Chordata > Amphibia > Anura > Eleutherodactylidae > Eleutherodactylus > Eleutherodactylus coqui. The sequence goes on along the minus strand of NC_089837.1, from coordinate 72,973,237 downwards.
ATTTGCACACCAAAGGTCCCCATAGAAGTCAACGGGATGCGAAAATACGCACGCAATACGCAAGGAGATGCGTGAAACACTGCGCAATTTAATTGGAAAAATAGCACATCTGGAACTAATTAGCTATTTTAATCGGTCCATTTGTTTGCCGCATGCAAATTAACATGCCCTACAGGCAGAAAGAGTACAGTGAGATAGGCCGATATGTGCAAAAAAGCTTCGCTCATAGTGCCAAAAAATTGGACTTATGCTCATGTGAAACCGGTCTTAAAGTGGCTGAGGCTGTAAAGAAGAAAAGTGTCAAAAGCCTCATGTGCAACAAGTGATGGAGACAGTGGTAGAGAGGTGGGTGAGATCCGAGGCTCGTGCATGCAGAGCGTGGGAGGAGAGGTAGACTCCCACCTTGCCATTTCCTGGATACCGGCAAGACAATGGGTTGTCAAAGCCTGTGGCTGCTGCATAGACAAAGAGGAGTAATGTGACAAAAGAGTGAGTCATGGAGAGCAACGCAGAAGACGGAATTTGTCTCTGGATGCGTCACTTGTTACAAGCCAGATGTACCATATACTATATGGACAGGTATTTGGACATTTCATGTTTTAATAAAGTGCTTTATTCTTCTATTTAGTATCGTGTCGGCCCTCCTCTTGCTTGTATTACAGCGGTAACACGCCGAGGCGTACTTACCACAAGTTCGCTGTAAGTCTGGGCAGGAATAGCTCGCCATTCCTCATGCCAGGCTGTGAGAAGAGATTGTTGTGAGGATGGGCGGGGGTGCCAGTGTCGTACCCGTCGCTCCAGTTCGTCCTACAAGTGTTTGATTGGATGAATGAATAGTTATTACAAAATGAGCAGCTTTTTATTTTACCCATGCCCTTCCCAGCATGCTGTTCAGCAAATTCAGTATTAGCATATTTGCTGATTTTCTGCAGTGTCCAAATACTTCTGTCCACATCGTGTATACTTTCCATGATTGCTCTTGTTAGGAGCAGCCTTTTAAAACATATAAACATTTGATATACATCACCACATACCAGCTCAATTGGGTCAAAGAACTCGTCTCAACAAATAAATGGCTGGCTTTAGGTGTCCTATGAGAGTCCTATGACCCTTTTCTACACTCATTGTAAACAAAAATCCATGAGAAGGAGTTGTTGGAATTGAATGAATCTTTGTATGTGTGGTTGTAATGTTAATATACCTAAGTGATTACAATATCAGAGCAAAAAGATAATTTGTTGTGGAAAACTGACCCCTTAAAGGGAGGCTCTAGTATCCTGTTGTACCGCCTCTAGCATGAATACAAGATGTGTTGCAGGCGGACATGGAGGCTCTAGTACCCTGTTGTACCACCTCTAGATTGGATACAAGATGTAATACAGGCAGGCATGGAGGCTCTAGTATCCTGTTGTACTGCCTCTAGCTTGGATACAACATGTGATACAGCCGAGCATGGAGGCTCTAGTATCCTGTTGTACCGCCTCTAGCTTGGATACAAGATGTGATACAGCCGAGTATGGAGGCTCTAGTATCCTGTTGTACCGCCTCTAGCTTGGATACCAGGCTCTAGTATCCTCTGATACTGCTGTAATGTGATGCAGCAGCCAAAAATGCGAACACAATTCTGAGAAAACAGAGTCTAGATCACGTGAGGTCATTATCTCCCTCTACTCTTCCTTAGTCAGACCTCATCTGGAATACTGTGTCCAGTTCTGGGCACCCCACTTTAAAAAAGACAGACAAACTGGAGGAAGTTCAGAGAAGTGTTACCAAGATGGTGAGGGGTCTGCAAATCATGTCCCATGAGGAACGGTTAAAGGATCTATGAAGGTTTAGCTTGTAAAAAAGAAGGCAGAGAGGAGACTTAATAGCTGTCTACAAATATCTGAAGGGCTGTCACAGTGCAGAGGGATCAGCCCTATTCTCATTTGTACAAGGAAAGACTAGAAGCAATGGGATGAAACTAAAAGGGAAGAGACACAAATTAGATATTAGAAAAAAACTTTCTGACAGTGAGGGTGATCAATGAGTGGAACATGATACCACGGGAGGTGGCAAATTTTCCTTCAATGGAGGTCTTCAAAAAAAGGCTGGACAAATATCTGTCTGGGATGATTTAGTAAATCCTGCACTGAGCAGGGGGTGGGACCAGATGACCCTGGAGGCCCCTTCCAACTCTATCATTCTATGATCCTGTTGTACCGCCTCTAGCTTGGATACAAAATGGGATACGGGCAGGCATGGAGGCTCTACCACCCTGTTGTACTGCCTCTAGCTTGAATACAAGAGGTTATACAGGCAGGCATGTAGGCTATTGTATCTAGCTTGGATACGTAATACTAAGATGTAATACAGTTGGGCATGTGGACTTTTGTATCCTGTTGTACTGCCTCTAGCTTGGATACAAGATGTGATGCGGGTGGGCAAGGAGGCTCTAGTACCCTGTTGCACCACCTCTAGCTTGGATACAAGATGTGATACAGGTGGGCATGGAGGCTCTAGTACTCTGTTGTACCACCTCTAGCTTGGATACAAGATGTGATATAGACGGGCATGGAGGCTCTAGTAATCTGTTGTACCATTTCTCGCTTGGATACAAGATGTTATACGGGCAGGCATGTAGGCTCTTGTATCCTGTTGTACTGACTCTAGCTTGGATACAAGATGTGATACAGTTGGGCATGAAGGCTCTAGTACCCTGTTGTACTGCCTCTAGCTTGGATACAAGATGTGATACTGGCAGGCATGGAGGCTCTAGTACCCTGTTGCACCACCTCTAGCTTGGATACAAAATATGATGCAGGCGGGCATGTAAGCTCTTGTATCCTGTTGTACTGCCTCTAGCTTGGATACAAGATGTGATATAGGCGGGCATGGAGGCTCTAGTAGTCTGTTGTACCACTTCTTGCTTGGATACAAGATGTTATACGGCAGGCATGGAGGCTCTGGTACCCTGTTGTACCGCCTTTAACTTGGATACAAAATGTGATACAGTCGGGCATGGAGGCTCTAGTACCCTGTTGTACCACTTTTAGCTTTGATACAAGATGTGATACGGACAGGCATGGAGGCTCTAGTAACCTGTTGTACCGTTTCTAGCTTGGATACAAGATGTGATATGGGCAGGCATGGAGGCATACAGGTTCCGTATCATATCCTGTGGCATATCAGTCCACATTTGCTGTAACTGAGCCTGTAAATCATGCTAAGTTGTAGGCTGTTAAAGTTGACATCTGAGATGTCAATGTCGTGACGTACCATTGCGGCGCACGTCATGACATTCCCTCACTGGGCTAAGTAACGCGTATCACGGCACACGTCATCACGCCGATCATTAGTATCTCGGAACGCTATGAATAGATAACATATCATTTGCAAGAAATGTGTATATATAGAATAACAGGCCATAACTTCCCTTCTGCCCTATGCCATATACGGTTAGCTTTCATTTTTTCATTTCCATTATACGATAAGATAATATAAGTGATGTCACGACGTCCTAACTCCTCCCCATCTGAATCTCCACCCCAAGATGGCGCCTGCTATGGGAGAGCAATCAGACACATCATTAGACACATCAATAGTAAGTTTCAATTTCTCTATATAAACCATGTAACTGTAATATGTTGTATGCTTGATATAGGCCGTATAAGGGCTGAAACGCGTTGCATTAAATTTTATCCTAAACTCATCGAGTGGATCAACCTTTTTTATCCCAAGAAGTGCTTGGATCATTTTTTTCTTTTTTCCCTTGACATCTGAGATGGTGCCACACATGTTCTATTGGTGATAAATCTGGTGACCAGACAGGACATGGAAGTGTGGCAATGTTATAGAGGCCTTCCTATGACACCCTTGCTGCATGCGGCTGAGCATTATCCTGCTGGAAAATGGCTGCTGCCCCTCTTACCACTACTAGGGGTGACCGACTGTCGTATGTGGTGGATCCCCCAGACTAACACACCAGCAGTTGGGGCAGTGTGCAAAGGCAGGATTGAGGTGCTCACCCCATCGTCTCCAGACACAAACACGTCCATCCTCACTGCCCAAACGAAACCTGGATTTAACGCTGAAGACAACCCAGTTCTACTCCATAGCAGTCCAGTTTTTCTTTAGTCACACCACTGTAAAAAGAGGTAATGATGGGTGTCAAAGACAGTACAGGTAATGGGCACCGTGAGACCAAATGTCCTTCAGCCAAAAGCCTGGAAATGGTTCCAGCAGATACAGAGGTGTAACAATGGCGCCACCTGTCTGTGGATGGCGGACAATGAAACAGTTGGAGCTGCTTGTGCTTGTCCGACAATCCCCCGATCCTTTCTACTGGTGGGCCTTCACACATGCTCTGATCTCAACAGTCTGGTCAGAACAGCCCTGGTGGTGGCAATTGATTGATATGATTATCCAGCTTCTCACTTTCCAAAAATGCGCCCCCTCTCAAACTCTGTTAACTGGGCAAAATCTCTTCAATTGCATGTTTAGTGGTCAACAAGCTCTACACAAGTGGAAACAGAGGTCATTACACACAAGGAGCCTCTGAGAGACTTTTTATAGGCTAAGGGTGGAACCACTTTTAGGCCTCATATCCACTAGCTAAAAGGGATTGTGGAATCCGCAGCGGATTTTGCCCATAAGGAATCATTGGCCATCCACGGTCCATCAAATTGATTTTTGCACCCGCGAATGGCACTTTAAAAGAATTGTGTTTTTCACGCACGGGAGAAAAAAGCGGCATGCTCCATTTTGCTGCGGATTCCGCGCGGATCGGCAACATTGCTGTCACATTGATAGCAATGTGTGCGGATATCTGCATGCAAAAAATACCATTTAAAGCAAATCTGCGCGGAATCCGCAGCAGATTCTGCGCGGATTGTATTTTTCTAGTGAACATGAGGCCTTCGGCCGGGCACATCCGCCGGGCCGAAGAAAAGAGATCCGGCCGGGAAGGAAGGGAGACCTGCAGCGTCCAGGACAGGTGAGTTTTAATTCTGGTACAGGTGTTCCGCGGATCCAGACGGCTTCCATAGGCTTCAACAGAAGCCTGCGGGAGCTGTCCCCGTGGGAGACCCGCACTAAAATGGAGCATGTCCGAATTTTTTACCGCACGTGGGTATTTAACTACCTGTGGGTGTCCAATGCATCCCTATGGGGCGCGGATCTGCGTGCGGGAAAAACGCTGCGGATTTTAACCCCGTGGACATGAGGCCTTAGGGCCTCAGATGGTAAAACAGTTCATCTTACAGTGTAATCACACCACAACTCTAATCATTTATATTTGTGCCTGAGGCTAGTTTCACACGGGTGATTGCGATTTTGCCATGAGAAAATCGCATCTTTTTTCCCCTAATTTTTAAGCGTCAGCGATGATAGAGCACGCTCCGATTGTTTTTTTCCACTCCACATCGCATGAGTGAAAACATCACTAATGGGAAGGAAACCATTGTAAGTCATTGGTTTCATAATCTGCTTTTTTACTGACTCTCACACGATTTTCTCGCGCGTGTGAATGTACCCTGAGTTGTATCTGCATGATGGGTTTTACAGCAAACCAACCACTCCTTTAGGTGCTTGATTTTTTTTTGACAATGAGTGCATTAGCTAAAGTGGAAAGCCACTAAGAATAAGGAGCATTCAATGAGCTAAACCTTGTATTACATAGTTGTCTATCCACTTGAATGAGCAACATTTAATACCACATTGCAGTGCAATCTTATTCTACAGTGATGGCCGATGTGAAAAGGTGCATGGACTGTCATCAAGGAGTTCAAATAGCTTTCCCAACAACATTCAGTAGGCCAACCACTGGATCCAACAGCTTAAAAAAACAATAGCTGTCTACTGAATAGAAGGTGTACATGCCATGCTCGTGAGGTTGCTAACTGGGCTCTTGAGGACTGGCACCATATGGTGTGGTCCAATGAGTAATGATGCTAGTTGTTTCAGGCTGCTGGTAGGGTTCTGCATGGTGCAGATGCCATGAAGGCATGGACTCCAGTTCTCAAAAAGGCACTGTGCAGGCTGGTGGTGGTTCCATACTGGTGTAGGATATGTTCCCATGGGTCTACTGATCCATCTAAAAGTGTAATTAACTGGTATTCGCTAATTAACACTGTGTGAGTGACCAATTGCAGCCCTTCATGGACTTCATGTATTGCCACAATGATAGTATATTCTGCAGGATAATGCGTTGTGCCACTCAGCCCAAGTTGTCCAGAAATGGTTTGAGAAGCATTCTGGAGAGTTCCTATGAATGGTGTGGTGTGCATATTCACCCAACATGAGCCCAATCGAGCATTTATAGGATATGGTGGAAAGGCCTATTTGCACCTGAGATCCTGCACCTGGAAATACCAGAACTGTTAGTGGCTATCTGGATGGCACAGCTCAACATTCCTTCAAATGTCTTCTGTTCACCTGTGGAATTCATGCCGCGTTGGGTTGCTGCACTTTGCCGGGCTAAAGGAGTTCCTACAGAATATTACTTCCTGTCCCATGACTTTTGGCATTGCAGTGTAAATGTTATTGATATTAATGGGGTAAGCTGGGTGGCCACACTTTTTGTAGGGGAAATGTAATATTATATAATACGTTTTGTAGGGAAAACTAAGTATTATATAGTACCTATTCATTTGAATGTGTGTAACATCTGGTGGAGCGGAGTTCTACAGAGTGGGAGCTGCACTTAGCAATGACTCTCAGCTATGGCTTGTGTGGAGTCCTTCATAAGGAATTCTCTCAATGACATTGGCTATAGGAAATCCTGTGATATTAAAGTTTGTATGTTCTTAATGTACACTATTTAGGAATTGGAACAGTGCCTGGATGCCTCAGTGGTCTCATGCCGCATACCACTAAATACCAGTGATTAGCTGCATCAGTCACATGGGTATGTTGGCACGTTACTACTGTAGCCATGTAAATAAAGCTCAGTGGGGAGGACTGGAACAGTGGGGGATCAAACTGGTGAGTATAGCATATTTTGTTATTTTATTACCTCTCCAGCATGTGCCCACATTTTTTATAACTTGGCTAACCCCTTTAATTACAGTCATAGCTCCTTAAAGTGTAAATAACTGCAGTATTAATTTACAGATGATGGTGGTGAAGGAGTTAAAGGTATCAAAATTCGGAGGAGGTATATAAAATGTTTTATATACTTGTAGCAAGCACCAGCCATGACAAGTAATAGGATGCGGCACCATTTCATTGGTACTTTCCCATGACAGCGGGCAATGGAACGTTCTACAGAAAGTTGCTTGATTTAAAAATCAGATGGTTTCAAGGTCAGCGCTATAAAATCTGATTACAGCATGTACCCAGCCATGTGCCAGCAGGGTCATACCACAAGATATTGTAGTCAGATTCTCTGACCAATCAAAATACCCAAAGATCCCCAAACACATTTCATGGGAAAGCATCTGCATTGCACCCTGGGTACATGGTCTTGTATGGCAGGCATGTTTGTTACCATGTCTTACATGCACATTTACTTTACCGTCTTGGTATTCGCAGTCTGAGCTGTGTTGACAAGGAATCAAGATGACAAATGTTTGGTTGGCTTGGTGCCTTGTTTCAGAGCTTTAGCTGCTATGGCTGCTTATCAAGCATAGGCAACCAGCATGTCATCCTTAAACTGGACACAACTAAGCGAAAGGCAATGTGGAATAACTGAGGGAGATGCTTTCAATTATGAGTTATCAAGAATGCTGCAGATTGCCCCAAAAATATTGAGATGGACAACATGGCATAATACAGGGTGGCTGAAAGAGAATTGTGCAAAAATAAATCTGATTTCTTCATACATAAATTTACATACAACAGCCAGAATGACACAAAAAGATAGACAAACTCTTCATGTTTTTAATACACCCAGTGGCATAACTAGGCAGGGCAGATGGGGCATGTGCCCCGGGTGCAGTCAGGACTAAAGGGACCACAGGGTGCCATTTTCCTGCTCACATAATGGAGCAAAAAAAAGGAAAAATTATCACAAATATGACCGAGCTCTTAGTTTGGTGTCCAACTAAGTGCTACATCTGTTGATCGTTCTATGATTTGGTTTTATTCTGTTTTTGCCTGTGAATTGTTATTAGATCTGTCAGTAATAGCCTCTTTGCTAATGATGCAATTAACCTCTTGGTGAGCAGTCTTTTTTTTTGCCTTAATGATCAGGCAATTTTTTTACTTTTTGCTAATGTAGCTGTATGACTGAGTTTTTTTTGTAGAATGATTCATATTTTTTTAATGGCATCACTTTGGTGTACATATATAATATTTAACTGTTACTCTTTTTTTAGGGGAGGATAGAAAATGAAACTATTAACAATTTTATTCAGAGATTTAGAAAAAACAGTAGAAACAGTGTGTCCTTATAGTAGGGCCTTGAGCATTTAGTCATTGTGTCTACTTTTCTTACTTTAATCAAATGTAGATAATGTATACACATGCCACATTATGTATTCATTTGTCAGTACTTAATAAAGTGCTACTTTTAAGGTGATGTCTCCCGTGATTGGACACTGCACCTTTTTTTGTTCTACTATGCACTATAAATAAAGCTAACACTGAGCTGATCAATCAAAAAGAGGACAGTGACTTCACACAGTTGATGTCTCTAGTTGTTTCTCTGATGATCATTGTTAATCAATTTGGACACATGAGAGTATTCAGATCCCAACAGCCTTATTGCCAATACTAAATTTAAAGGAGTGCTCCAACAGTTTCTTGGGGGAGAATGTGTGTGTGTAGACAAAAACATTCAGTGAATTGTCAAATATGAATGGAGGCTGAGCACCAGTGAATTAAAAGCCGTAGTAAGTAACAACCTTTGTTTATTACAACTATTTACTACTGCTTTTAGTCTCTGTCCTGATACAATTCATGGGCTCGACAGTCTACCTAAGTGATTTCTCTCATTTTTGAATCTAATGTCTCATTCATGTTGTTCTAAGTGCATATGCTCTATTAAGGTGGAGGCAGTAAGAGACTTGTGTGTGTTTATAACAACCCATCTGTTGTCAAAAAATTCACAGACAGACAGAACAAAGAATTTAGGACCTGCAATTGCCATGCTGTTCCCCTTCCTAAAACAATAGACATTGTGTTGAAAGTTTCAGTCCGATATTGGTAGCTTTGTGTTTATTCAGTCTAAGGACTGCCAGATTGCTGCAACTGGAGTTTAGGACTCTGGATTAACGAATTAAAAGACTTCATGAAAATTCCCATTAGTATTAATTCAGGGAATGACATTGCAGCAGGGATTCTGAATTAGTGGAATTCCAACCTAATGGATTAAAAAACTTCAGGGAATTTTCTGTTAGTATTAGTCATCCAGGGAATGACACTGCAGTTGCAGCTCATCTGGGATGAGTATAAAAATCCAAGGGACAAGGAAATGACCCAGTGGAGGTCATGTGCAATCATTCTGGCAAATGGACACCGGGATTGCCAAAAGACAGGTATGCCAAAGGCTGGATGTTTGGAAGTGGGTAGATAGAGAAAGTTTGCAAGTGATTGTAAAGCATGGATAAATGATCATGGATTCATAATGAAGGACCTCATATAGAATACCCTGCTTGTAACAATGTGAGATTATGAACAAAGTATGTAAAAATGAGAAGGAAAATAGTGAAAACCATTATACAATTTCATTACTTGCCTACAGAGAGTTAACGTTTCCATGTCTTCAAGAGATAAGGTACATTCCAGTGAGAGGAGTGCGCTCTAGAGAGAAAGTAAAGCTTAGTTTAAGAAATGGCATATTAAGAATATGTTATGGCATGATTTCATTAAGTTAGCAGGCTGTGATATCACTGCACAAAACATAGGATATCATTTTTTCTTGTTAAATCTGATCTTTTTATTTGATCATTAATCATGTGGAATTGTTATTTTTGTGTGTGAATGTTGTTGGTTTGGCAACCTTATTTGCATTTTTTTGACATTGCTTGAATTTCAATACAGCAACCCTCCCCCCCCCCAAATTTGCTTTCACCAATGGATTCTACATACTCAATGTATTATTCCTGGTTATTTTTCAACAAGTAATTTCTACTAGAAGAGTCATACAGACAGTTGAAAATTTGTGTTTCAGGACTGCTTTTTAGCCCCAGTCTATCCCTGGTGGGGCCACAAATCATTTCCCCATTCTGTCCCTCCTAATTCAAACTTGGATCTCCGTGTGGATAACAGTTTTCAAAAATGCTATGTCCCTAGACAGGAATACATGGAGTAAATTTATAAACACCGGCCCTTATTTATCAAAACTGTCTAACAGTAAATCAGCAAACAGTAAAAAAATTGTTTTTGGTGCCCATAGCAACCAATCACAGAGCAGTTTTCATTTTGTCTCAGCACGGAGGTTTGAAAACTGTTGCCCATAGCAACCAATCACAGCACAGGTTTCATTCTACCCCAGCACTAAGAGGATTAAAAGCTGTTGCCTATAGCAACCAATCACAGCACAGTTTTTATTTTACCTCAGTGGTATAATATATAGCAATCAATGACAGTGCAGCTTTCATTTTACCTCAGCAGAATAACAAATAAAAGCTGAGCTATGATTGGTTGCTATTGGCTACAATAAATGACAAAGTTTACTCAAATTGGAACAGAACTGGGGATTTGTGTACGACACAAACAAACAGATTTTGTGTTTTAGGTATAAGATGCCAAGCAAGCAAAGGACCTGTCTGGGCAAAAGGACAACAGCTGCACCTAAAGTAGCATTCGCTCGAGTAGCTGCAGCGCTGGAGCAAACTAACTCTCGACTCGAGAATCAACACACTCGACAAGCCGCCCCTCGATGAGGTGAGACGCTGGAGCAAACTAACAAGAAAAGGTCGACTCGAGAATGTCACGTTTTGTATTGCACGCGTTCTGTATCGGGTACCCGGGCTAGTATCTTATAATTGTAAGATATATAGTTATTTTGAAGGTGTCATGTCTCAAGTATAGATGAGCGAGCATACTTGCTAAGGGCAATTACTCGATCGAGCATTGCCCTTAGCGAGTACCTGCCCGCTTGGAAGAAAAGATTCGGCTGCCGGCGGCGGGCGGAGAGCGGGGAGGAACGGAGGGGAGATCTCTCTCTCCCTCTCTCCCCCCTGATCACTGCCGCAACTCACCTGTCACCCACGCCGGCAGCCGAACCTTCTCTGCCGAGCGGGGAGATACTCGCTAAGGACAATGCTCAATCGAGCAATTGTCCTTAGTGAGTATGCTCGCTCATCTCTAGTCTCAAGCCATAGATAGGGGGTTAATTGCTGTACATCTAGATGTTGGCCATTTTTTGCATAGTTGCTACTGCATCTTTCACAAATCAAGTCACACACATAATCCTGGAACATGATTTCATTTTACTAGTTGTTAATGGAGTTCAGGAAATTCTTTATCAGACATGAACTAAGCAACTTTCTGCTTCCAGACTCACTAAATAGAAAAGTGCTCTTCTTTCTTCTAAACTCACCATTAGGAGATGTTTTGTGTTGAACCTACCTATATGAGTTCGAGGAGGGAAAGATGAGAGTAAGCAGAAAGATGGTATAGACTAGAACTACCTTTAACTAATAAAATCAGAAAGTTAAAAGCATTCCATTGCTAATGTAGTTTTGACGTTTTTTGGAAGATAGCTTTAGTTTTTACAAAGACGGGTCATGCAAGACAGGATATGCACTGGCTATGCAATGTGAAGTACTACTATGACAACTACTCCCACCTAGGCTGTCCGCCTAGGAGGTAAAGCTGAAGGCACTCATGGAGGCATGTAAGATGGCTGAAAATAAGACTGTAAGCTGCACACAAGGTTCAGGTCCTCTTCAAGCATCGCCCGCAATTATGGACCCACTAGCATAGTAGAAGCTTTGTGGGGTTCTTGGGCAAGCCTATCAGAAAAGCAAAAGCTGTATTAGAATTGTTGTTGGCACTAACTCTATCCAAACAGGTTGCAATCGTCAAAGTTCAGGCTCATACCAAAGAGACCACTCCAGAGGCGAGAAGAAACAGGAAGGAGAATGAAGCTGCTAACATAGGCATACCGGCAGGGGGTGCAGGGGTCGCAACGGCGACCCGGCCCCTGCGCTTGAGGGGGCCCAGAGGCTGCCCTCCACCATACACTTCGCACTGCACTGTCCGCTGCCGCGTGCTTAGTGCGGTCCGGCCGACAGCATAAGCCAGAGAGGAGAGTAGGAGAAGGAAGGGGGGAGGACTTGGAGAGATGACAGGGGAAGAGGAGGGGGGTGCGGGAAGGAGCAGAGAGGACACAGACACAGACTCACTGGCTCAGCACAGCACAGCATCGAGTGGACCAGGGATGATCATGTCATCTCCCTGCTGTTTCCCTCCTGCTGACACAGCTGCTCTCCTCACCAAAGAAGTAGTCCGGCTACCGGGGGGATGTATTTATCTATCTGCTAGTCTGCCTGTCTGTATGTCTTTCTATGTGTCTGTCTATCTATCTATCTCATTTCTATCTATCTATCTATCTATCTATCTATCTCATGTCTATCTATCTATCTAACTGTCTCATATCTATCTATCTATCTATCTCATATCTATCTCTTTCACATCTATCTCATATCTATCTATGTATCTATCTCATATCTATCTATCCATCTATCTCATATCTATCTATTTCATATCTATCTCATATCTATCTATCCATCTATCTCATATCTATTTCATATCCATCTCCTATCTATCTATTTATCTATCTATCTCCTATTTATCTATCTATCTCATACCTATCTATCTCCTATTTATCTATCTATCTATATATCTATCTCATATCTATCTATCTATCTATTATGAGCAAGCGTGTTCAACTACAAAATGATGCATCCATCGCGCGTTGCTGCGAAGACATACATACATACATACATTCGTTTTTATATATCTAGATAACAACCTATCACAGCGCAGCTTTCAAGTTACCTCAGCGGTATAATATATAACAACCAATCACAGCACAGCAGCTTTCATGTTACCTCAGCAGTATAAGAAATAGCAACCAATCACAGCACAGCTTTCATTTTACCTCAGCATTCTCAATATCCAGCAATTGTTTTGCGAAACGTTCGGCGGATGCATCATTTTCTGGTTGAACACTCATCCCGTTACTCGTAATGCCTTTTGCTTTTGTGCTTGAGATGGAAATCAAACGATCTTTGTCTGGGGGGCATAACTGTCGACGACGCTCGCACGCACGCCATTTATCATATGATAGTTGTACTATGCCAGTAATCTTCCCAGGAGTGTACTCAGCAACTTCCCAAAGTTTCATGGTGATTAGATGAATGGTGTAGTAGCGCCAAAAGGACAAACAGACATTCCTTTTTATATATATAGATGACATCAGGAAGTGAGAGAATTAGATTCCGTACGTAAAATTTGGACGCTAATTATTTTGCGCTTAGAATTGAATAATTAAGTTGGGACCTGTTAACTTTTCCTATTTTTAACATAATCAATACTCGTGCCAAATTTCAAGTTTCTATGACATTGGGAAGTGAGAAAATTAGATTCCGTACGTTAAATTTGGACGCTAATTCTTTTGCGCTTAGAATTGAATAATCAAGCTGGGACCCATTAACTTTTCCTATTTATGACATAATCAATGCTCCTGCCAATTTTCATGTTTCTACAACATCAGGAAGTGATATATATATATATAATATATATATCTTATCTGTCTATCTCATATCTATCTATTTGTCTATCTTATTATCTATCTATCTATCTATCTATCTATCTATCTATCTATGTATCTAGCTATCTCATATCTACCTATCTATCTATCTAGCTATCTCATATCTATCTATCTATCTATCTATCATCTATCTCATATCTATCTATTTATCTATCTCTCTGTCTATCTCATATCTTTCTATCTCTCTGTCTATCTCATATCTATCTATCTATCTATCTATCTATCTATCTATCTATCTATCTATCTATCTATCTCATATCTATCTATTTCATATCTATCTATCTATTTCATATCTATCTATCGCTTATCTATCTATCTCATATCTATCAATCTATCTATCTATCTCATATCTTTAAAAATATTTAAAAAAATCTCCTGTTCTCCTGCGTATCCGCGGCACAGCACAAAACAGCTGTGGTTGTGCCGCTGATGCGAACATTTTCCATAGGCTTCAATGGAAGCCACGAGAGCCGTCCGTGTGGCAGATCCGCAGGAAAATGGAGCATGGGAAGGAATCCCATCTGCATGCTTTTATCTGCCCTACTCATGCTAATGCCTCCCTATGGGCAGCAAGACGCACGGATCTCTCGTGCGGGGGCCGGGCGCAGATTTTATAAATAACATCCGCACGTGGACATTGGCCCTCAGGCATAGGTACGGGGCCAGGAGGAAAAAGGGTCGGGGGGGCCCAAGCTGAACTTTTGCACCCAGGCCCCTGAGCTTTTAGGTACGCCCCTGGCTGCTAAGACTGCAGCTCTCTTGCCCTTGACCAAGATAATGGTGGTTGCACCAGGACCCCTGAAAAGGGACAGACCTTTTCTTGTTATCTATCTTGCAGGCAAAAGCACCACAGAGTGACGTGTAGGAGTAGAAAGCAAAAGGTAGCTGAACTGGGAGATAATGGTATCTGGCACAGAGGTAAACTGACCTGCCTCCCACGAGTGTTATACCTCATGATGGCACATCTAATCCATGGACTGATACATCAGTCAAAGGAGGTTATGTGTGACATAGTGTCTTCTGCTTGAATTGCCCCAGGGTTGAACAGTGTTGCAACAAAGGCTTGTACAAGCCGGTATTGTCTGTGTTTGCCATAGCCCAGGTAACATGGTAAAGGTACCTGCCCAACACTCTGTATGACTATCTTATCCCATTTCAGAGACTGCAAGTGAACCTCATCCAACTGCCAGAGGTGGGCCGATATGAGTGTATCCTTGTCTGTTTTGATCTCTTTTTAGGTTCTGACCACAGTAACAGAAAAGAATATGGCTAAGAAGCTATTGTCTGAGGTAGTATGTCAATATGGAGTCCCCTGAGGTAATTCTCTATCAGGAACACACCCAATGGAAAGATGTCACATAATTCTTTGAGGGTTTGTTTGGCAAGGTCCCTGGTATAGAGTTGTTCTTCCCACAACAGACCCAAGCTCTGCACAGAAGAATGGCTCAAAGCACCTGCATTTAATGGTGATTTATAGTTGAACCCTATAAAATTACCCTATGTCAATGATGCAATATTTACAAGCATCTCTCTGCTTTGTAAGATGACTCATCTCCAACAAAGAGACACCATCAAATGTACGTTATGTCTTAAGACACAGACTAAGACAATCCAATAGCCTCTGATATGGCAGCCTTATAGAGCAAATCACTCTTTTCTAATGGACGACCATAAGAACTTTATCCTCATTCACTGGAGGAGAGGAATCATCAAGCCCACCCTTACTCTTCAGAGGGAAAGCAGCTTGAGGAATGATTGCACAAGCATTGAGGCATTTATTAGAATTACAAGTAAATATTAGGAAATGTACCAGTGTTTCTGGTGGCGCAATGTGACACACAGCTGTGCTACATGGTACATCCATTATGATCCCCACACATCACATACACAGCTCTACTACATGCATCCTGATTCCCACACATTACGCACACAACACATTACATACACAGCTCAGAATCATGCCACACACAGCTCTACTACATCCATCTTGATTCCTATACATTACACACACAGCACTGCAACATGGTACATCCATTATGATCCCCACACATCACACATATAGCTCTGCTACATGGTATATCCATTATGATCCCCAAACATCACACACACACAGCACATTACATACACAGCTCTACTACATGCATGCTGACCCCAGATATCACAGCTCTACTACATCCATCCTGACCCCACACATCACACACACAACTCTACTACATCCATCCTGATCACACACACCGCTCTGCTACATCCTGATTCACACACATCACACACACAGCTCTGCTGCATTCAAACCCCATCCCACGCATTACACACAGCTCTACTACATCCATCCTGATTCACACACATAACACACAGCACATTACACATACAGCTCTGCTACATCCTGATTCACACACATCACACACACAGCTCTGCTACATCAACATACATCCTGATTTCCACACATCACCAGACTCCTGGATACAGTGAAGAGCCCCTGGTCATGTGATTCCTGATTCCACCCACACAGGTGATCACATGACGGTGACATCCTCACAGGTTCTGGTGCCTGCTGTCAGCTTATCCAGTATACAATACTTTCTACCAAACTGCACAATGGCTCCTCCCACAGCAGTGGCATCACCACAGGTCCTTCAGCCCACCAGATCTGTGTGGTGGTGGTAGGTCGGTGTCTTCTGTCAGGTCCACTGAGTTGTGTCTGAAATAATAATGGCTTAGTTGTATTTTCATTTTGTTATTTGTGTCCTCCCCATTTCAAGAGCCCTAACTGCCTTGTTCTTCTGTCGGTCAGGCTCTGTGTTTACAATATACTTGTATCGTGGATTTCCGCACAGATTGTCACGTTAAGAATTGAATATTGAAGTCCCTTTACTTTTTTTTATATAGAACATAAAGAATGGTCGTGGCAAATTTCACGTTTGTTTGGTGCAGATGGCCAAATTTCAAGGTTGTACAGCATCGCAAACTAGGAGAATTAGTTTAGGTACATTACATAGAGGGTCACTTACTTTTGAGCTTAGAATCAAGCAATCAAGTTCTAACCACTTTACTTTTCCTATTTAGGACTAAGAGAATAATCGTGCCAAATTTCTCATTTGTGCGACACTGGGAAGTTAAAGAATTAGTGGCGAGTCAGTGAGTGAATGAGTGAGTCAATCAGTCAGTGAGGGCTTTTGCCTTTATATATATAGACACAGTACTGTGGCTTATGCAGAATGGCTTGTTGGCGCCCTCTTCTGGCACTCAGCACTTGGGGCACATAACACAGTAGTCCATCATAGCGGCCCCTGCATTAAAGGTCCAGTCTAGCAGGTTAGCAAGGACTTGTATGGTAATGTTACATGTAAGACAAGGCAGCAGCTCCTTGATACTATGTAACATAGAGTTGACAAGGACTATTTATCGGACTTCAGTTGTGTAAGACACCTCATAGACAAGATTAGAGAAGAAAAGTCACCAGTGTTCTGTACTCTCCAGCCCGGGCTTTGTGTATGAACTCGACCCGGTTAGTGAAGTGGAATACTTTAAGAGTCAGTTGTAAGGAAAGAGTGTGCTCGCCGCCTGTCTCAGATTTCTCAGTTAGCTCCCATTCCAAGAACTTGTGCAGGTAAAATTAGCAAGCAAACATGATCAGCGTAAATACGTTTCCCCCGAGGCTTCTTTGTCAATTGCTTCCGTGTAAAATGTCGGTTCACAGTAAAAAACTGGGGAGATTGTAGCCTACTCAGAATGGATGTAAACTCTCAAGAAGACGTAGCCAAAGACAACCTGGAGAAAGGAAGACAAGACAGTTCTCCAGAAGACCACTCAGAGGAGAAGAGACTGACACTAGCAGGCATCCCACTGGGCCTGGAGTACAACTGGTCTTGGGTAATGTAATCTGATTTTTAATGGTGTGCCTTTGATAGAACACAATAAATGCAATCAGATCTATTCAATGGAACTGGTAGAAATGTAAGAAAGTTTTATAAAATGTGTCAAAGGCGTCTGGGAAATGCCTTATCGTGTTCAGTGAAATAATCATTCATGGATACAGAGTGGAAAATAATACTGATAAAGTGACAACTCAGTAGTGACAGACGAGTAAAGTGATATCTATTACTGAGCAATCGAGTCCATTATGCATCTATCTCATATCTATCTATCTATCTATCTATCTATCTATCATATCTATCTATCTATCTATCTATCTATCTATCTATCTATCTATCTATCACTCTATCTTATATCTCTCTATCTATCTATCTATCTATCTATCTCATATCTATCTATCTATCACTCTATCTTATATCTCTCTATCTATCTATCTATCTCATATCTATCTATCTATCTCTGTCTCTCATATCTATCTATCTATCTATCTCATATCTATCTATCTATCTCATATCTATTTATCTATCTATCACTCTATCTTATATCTATCTATCTATCTATCTCATATTTATCTATCTATCTATCTATCTCATATCTATCTCTGTCTCTCATATCTATCTATCTATCTATCTCATATCTCTCTCTCATATCTATCTATCTATCTATCTCATATCTATCTATCTATCTCTCTCTCATATCTATCTATCTAATATCTATCTATCTCTCTCTCATATCTATCTATCTATCTATCTATCTATCTATCTCATATCTATCTATCTATCTATCTATCTATCTATCTATCTATCTATCTATCTATCTATCTCATATCTCTCCCTCTCTCAAATCTACATATCTATCTCTCTCATATCTATCTACCTATCTATCTAAAATCTATATATCTATCTATCTCAGATCTATCTGTCTATCTATCTATCTATCTATCTATCTATCTATCTATCTATCTCTCATCCATGTGATAATTTGACCCAATGCCTAGCCTTATACTTAAATGACAGAGAGGTTTAATTCATTTAATATGAATTTCTCCTTTAGCACTAGCAACGTGCAGCATAGCAGATGTAGCAGCTGCAATGTGGCCCCACAACTAAAGAGGCCCAATGCAACTCTGAAATAAAGGGCATTTTTTGATGATATTGGACGATAGAAGGGAATGTGGAAAATTGTGGCCCCATTTTAGATATTAGTATGGAGCCTCATGATAACTCCCGGCTGTGTGCATTATCCCATGGTAGGACGCACAGATAAAACCGCTAGACGCGTTGCGGACGAAAAACGGCCTTTCTCACAGCTGTCTCGTGGTTTTATCTGTGTGTCCCACAATGTGATAAAAGAGAATAATAAAGGAAGAAAAACCTTTTGCACTGAGAAACCCGGCTTACTTGTTTGTTATGGAGAAATAACCCTGCTGCTGGGACTTGCAGCTCACCGGAGTAACCCGTGCACTACCAAAGAGGTCGGGGATTTAAAGCCCATTGAAAGAGGTGAGCTTACAATCTCTTTTTTATTATTGCACTGTGTGCATTATCGCTTCTCTCCAGCATTAGTCTTTGCATTATTTCTGTGACATCTTGTGTGGATTACACCTGATGTTTTCTTCCTATACTATGATGTCACAGTGACATTTCTTGCGTCTGTTATTTCTATGCTATGATATCATAGAGTGCATCAGCATTCTCCCTGTACTATGACTTCACTGTGCACATTATCCCACTGCTGTGACATCACTGTGTGCACTATCAGACTACCGTGATATCATTGTGCACATTATACCATTGCTGTGACATCACTTTGTGCAGAATCCCTGTACTGTGATATCACTGTGTGCACTATTCTGGTACTGTGATTAAACGCTGGTAGAAAAATCACAGCATGTCCTATATTTGGGTAAAATGTGATTGTTCCCAGTGAGACAAACCAAGTAATCTTGTAGATATACCTTTTAGTGGCCAACAAAAACACATGATGTAATAGCAAGCTTTCCAACCAACTTTAAGCCTGAAGAAGAACCCTGCGTTGGTCCGAAAGCTCGCTATAACATCATGTATTTTTGCTGGACAAATAAAAGGTCTCCTATCTACAAGATTACTTGGTTTCTCTTGCTAGGAACAATCACATTTTGCTCTACTGGCTAATATGGTACCAAACTTCTTTCTATATTTGCGTGATATCTATCCTTTTTTTTCATGGGAGCAAAAAAATAATAATTGCGTCTCATTCGCATGCAGATATGATTTTCGTGTGAGATTTTTTTTTTAATTTTCCCTTTGAAACAACATGTAATTTTTATGTGCATGAAGGACACGCATGAAAATCGTATGTGCAGCGGTGCATTATTCTTGCAAAATGCATTGCAATTGCAGAGAAAATCGCAGGATTACAAGCGAGATATTAGTTTGAGAGTCACGCTCACCAATGTAAATACGGCCTACCTAATGACTGGGAGAAGAGGGAAAGGGCGGAGAATGGGGATGAAGCTTCAGTCTCTTTCTTAGACCGTGCGTGAGACTCATGCTATGAGAGGGGAAGCTACAGGACGGTAGACATCAGTGCTCAGCTCTGGCTTGGGCTGCTGGAGCCAAGAGGCGGCAGAATGGGTCAGGGGGACAAGCAGGGGCCATGTTGACTTCCTGCCAGATTGTATTCTTTTGAGGGGTTACAGGGCCCATGTGCTGCTCTAAACAGCTTATATAGTTTGTTGGAAGATTCCCAAGGACATAGGAAATCTCCAAGATCTACTGAGAACACATCTCCGTCATGCGGATAAGCCTACGTACACCAAGAGCCACCCTCCACATGCAGCCGTGGCCCCCAAGATCAGCGGAGGAACTCCCATTTTATGCTATATGAGTAACTAGCTTGTTATCCGCGAGTTCGTCCGATGTGGAATTTGTATTTTTTAATCTAATCTGTGTTTTGCTGTATATTGAAACGTAAAAAGTTGAAATAGTGAAAGGAATGTAACAGCGATCTGCTATGTCAGCAAAGGTCTGTACACAATGTTTTTGGTCTTGCCATCTTTTGCTAGGATATAAAGGTTTTGTGGGCTGTATACATGTGAGCCGCCACATACAGCTGCCCATGAGAAAAACATGTTTAAGACCAAAAAATGGATAGGAAATACGATTATCAAAAGGAAACCATTTCTTACAAAGCTGAGAGGAAATAAAAGCTGTGCTGTGATTGGTTGTGATTGGTCCATGTTAATGTGTCTTTGGTTCAAGTTTTAATCCCAGGCAACGCCGGGTAGCCCTGCTAGCTTAATAATCGCATATGTACGACAACAACGACTGCCCCCATGTGTCTTCCCATTTGTGTAGGCATAGCTTATGATGTGCACCCCCTTCTCCTCTGCCTCGCCGCACGATGCCAGTGGCGGAGCGGAGGTGTGCCTACGCATCACCAAATCAATCTGTCTTGTTGCACTTTTTGGAGAACCCTGTAAATCTTTAAGATAAAACGTAGCCTTTGTCATTCCTCAGGATGCCAGCTATCTCTTTTCCAAATTTCATAAAAATTGGTTCAGCGGTTTAGCCGTGAAAAGGTAACAAACAGACAGACACACAGATAGTTACCTTCACATTTATAATATTAGTATGGATTTAGGCCTTCCTCACGCAGATGTTTTTGTACAGCGTGATTGGCTGTGATTGGTCCATCCAACGCTAGCTGTGATTGGCTGAGGCGGCTGTCACTCAGCTGGCTCAGCCAATCAGAGCAATCTCTTGTTGGGAGGCGGGGGCTTTCAAATCGCATCACTAGCAAAAGATCCTTTGTCGGCTTGATAAGTGCCCGGCAGCCGGCCCGGAGCTACAGAGAACACCAGCAGGGACCCCGACAGCACTTGCTAGGCAAGTATAGATTTTCTTTCCAGTATCCTTGGCTGCATTTTCAGCTATGCTGAAAATGCAGCCAAAACACTGGCAAAGCTCTACCTTTGCTTTTAGTGAAAACACATTATTTCCTGGGAGAGCGGTGTATAACACAAAACACGTGACGTTTATTTTTTAATTATGAATACTAAAGCAATAGGCTGCACTTGTGTGATATTTGAAAAATCTCATTTCTGCTACATCTGTAATAGGTGAATTAAACTCATTATCAAAACAATCCCTCCCTAGAAGGAGTTGTCGGAATGGAATGAAATGTTCTCTGTAACTATGATTACAATATCAGAACAAAAGGATTGTTTATTGTGGAGAGTTGACCCCTTGAAGGGCGGCTCTAGTACCCTGTTGTACCGCCTCTAGTTTGAATTCAAGATGTGATACTGGAGAGCATGGAGGCTCTAGTACCCTGTTGTACAGCCTCTAGCTAGGATACAAGATGTGATACCGGAGGGCATGGAGGCTCTGGTACCCTATTGTACCACCTCTAACTTGGATGCAAGATTTGATACGTGCTGGCATGAAGGCTATAGTACCCTGTTGTACAGCCTCTAGCTAGGATACAAGATGTGATACCGGCGGGCATGGAGGTGATGGTACCCTGTTGGGCTGCATCTTGCATGGATATAGGATGTGATACGGGTAGGCATAGAGGCTCTAGTACCCTGTTGTATCACCTCTAGCTTGGATACAAGGTGTGATACAGGCGGGTATGTAGACTCTAGTGTAGTGGACCAGAGTTAACGAGACCCCTCCATAAGTATGAATGCTTTTCTCTTGTGCCTATGTGTTGTCAGTGTCCTCAATGTTGTATGAATTTGATGTGTATTGCACCTCTGCAGCACTGAATGGGTTACTGTCTGGGTTATGTCTGGAAAATGTATCTTGTTGTGTGTCATGTGACTATATTATGTATATGTGATTGCACGGTGTATGCAAGGAGCTTGATCCAAGAAAGTCTGAGAGAAAGAGAGACTGGAGAAATCTGATGATTTCTGCCTTGTCTTATAAGGGACCCCAGGATGAAAGAGGCTGAGAGATTGCCTTGTGTGTGCCCTGGGCTCAATTCACCCAGGCCTTTCCTCTGTTGACCTGGAGGACTGAGAGAGTGAAAGGAACCGCCATGCAGTGCTGAGTGCCCGTCTTCCAAATGTGAGTGTTGACCAATAGAGAGCTGGAGTGAGAGAGAAGGAAAGTGGCCGGGAACAGAGCACCACAGATAACTTGGACTGTGGACTCGTCTGTTATCACGTGAATCCTCCCTGTCACACCACTTTTGTGTTCTGCACCATTTTTCTTGCCGGCATGTGTAAAGTTGGACTTTAACTAGTTCTGCAAGTAAATGTGCTTAACCAACTGTTCCCGTTTCTGCTCTGAAAAGTTATCCCTGTGCGTGGGCTCTTTATTTAATCATCTGGATTCACTGCAGAGGACAGAATGGTGGCATCACAAGTGACAAAAGGACATTAAGGTAAACTGCAGAAGTTCGCAAAGAGTGGCAGCAAAAGCGGTGTGTTCAATAAAAAAACAGCCTTTATTGCTCCATGCTCATAAAAAAATACAGGCAACGTTTCGACTACATTAGTCTTTTTCAAGCCTGACTACACATCTAGTTAACACAGTATAAATAACACTTAACACATAAGACTCCACCAATCATAGACATGTAATCGCCCATATATTAATCATATAGAATGTACTACACCTGGAATATACTTAACAAAAAGAGTAGGTGTGTTCGGCTGCTCATTAGTAACCTCCATGCCAGACTGATCCCAAACAACATCTCAATGTGGCACATCACATGCGTCCATCACATGATCAGACTTGTAAGTACGGAGGACTAAGGGATCCAAAAAGACCAACTGCGCATGCGCAGCCGCAGCTGCCGAAGAGGCACATAGAAAGAAATACTCATGTTATACGCACAATCAAAATATGGCGCCAGCCAACCCGTACTGCACACACGCAGTGGAGCCGCGCCAACCATAAGATGGCATCAGCCAACCACTCTGCACATGCGCACTATATAAAAAAGAAAACCAGTTTGTTATCTCGCAGGCCAGTCAGAGAAACAAAGAATACCTATTAGACAGACCTTAAAAAGTATTCATTCAGCTACTGAAGTTTAGTGAGCACTAAAAAAAAGAAAAAAATATAACCATAACTGAAAAAACTAAAAATATGAAAAAACAAAAAGAAATTTCTGTAAAGAAAATATAATAAACAATTCTAAACAATACTATGAGAAAAATAACTACATTATGTGTGGATCAAACGTATATCATAGTATCAAGGAATCCACACTAAAAAGGAGAGACATAGATAAGATGGGGGGATAATCCCACTTGAGGTAAATTGTTTTAAACCTCTAATTACCAAAAAAGGCTCTAACAGTATATAATCTGATTCAAAAAGTAAACTGCATCTTGGGTTACCCCATGAAACTCCCCCAGCAGTAACTTGGATGGGTCCTGTGCTACCTCCAGGGGGGAAGATGGTAGAGCCCCGTGACAAGGTCTCAATCTACCCCGCTATTTCCTTGGCTGTTGGCCCACTCCTTGGATGCTGCACTAGTACCCTGTTGGGCCACTTTTAGCTTAGATACAAGATGTGATACAGGTGGGCATGTAGGCTCTAGTACCCTGTTGTACTGCCTCTAGCTTGGATACAAGAAGTAATACAGGCAGTCATAGAGGCTCTAGTATCCTGTTGTACTGCCTCTAGCTTGGATACAAGATGTGATATGGGTGGGCATGGAAGCATACAGGTTCCATATGGTATCCTGCGGCATATCAATCCATATTTACTGTAACTGAGCCTCTAGATCGTGCAAATGCATAGCCTGTTGAAATTGACCCAGATGGTCCCATGCATGTTCTATTGGTGCTAAATCTGGCGACCGGGCAGGCCACGGAAATGTGGCAATGTTGTGGAGGCATTCTTGTGATATCCTTACCATGTGTGGCTGAGCATTATTCTGCTGGAAGATGCCTCTTGGAAGTCGCCATGAGAGGAACACATGTGGCTGCACGATGTCCTGAACATATCACTGAGCTGTCATTGTTCCTCGTACGACTATTAGGGATGACCAACTGTCGTATGCAATGGCCACCAAGACCTTCACACCAGCTGTGGGGGTAGTGTGCTGCTCCACAGCAAAGTCCGGATTGAGACGCTTACCCAGAGGTCTCCAGACATGAACATGGCCGTGATCAGTGCCCAAACTAATCCTGTATTAGTCACTGAGGATAATCTGGTTCCACTCAGTGGCAATCTAGTTTTATTGTTCATTACAACACTGCAAACAGAGGCTATGGTGGGTGGATGTCAAAGGCAGTACATGTAATGGGTGTCGTGAAACTAAATGTCCTTCAGCCAAAAACCTGGAAAGGTTTTCAACGGGCACAGGGACCAGTAACAATGGTGCCATCTGTCTCTGGATGGCAGACAATGAACCAGTTGGAGCTGCTCATGCTTGTTGGACGATCCTCTCTACTGGTGGTCTGTCGAGGGCATCCTGAGCCCAGTCGCCTTGTGTGTGCCCACACACATCCACTGGTCCCAACACCTCCTAACAGCTGGTCAGAACGGCCCAGGTGGTGGACAGTTCGTTGATACAACCATCCAGAATCTCGCCTTTCAGTAATGCGTCCTTCTCAAAATCTGGTAACTTTGTGAAATATCTTGGATTGGGTCATAGTGGCGTCTAGTGGTCAACAAGTTCTACACAAGCAAAAAAGAGGCAGTTCTCAATGCCTAAACTAAACCTGTATTTGTTGCTGAAGACAGCCCAGTTCCACTGTGTAGCAGTCCAGTTTCATCATTCAAGACATCACTGCAAACGGTGGCGACAGTAGGTGTCAAAGGCAGTGTACGTAATGGGTGCCGAGAAACCAAATGTCCTTCTCAGCCAAGCACCTAGCAATGGTTCTGGTAGGCACAGGGACCTATAACTATGGTATCACCTGTCTCTAGATGGTGGACAATGAAACAGTTGGAGCTGCTCATGCTTATCAGATGCTCGGACGATCCTTTCTGCTGGTGGTTGATCGAGAGCCTGGTCACCTTGTGTGCATGCCCTCACTCATCCTCTGGTCCCAACACTTCCTGGTCTCGTTAGAACGGCCTAAGTTGCGGGCAGTTTCTCAATGCAGCCATCCAAGTTCTCACATTCCAATAATGCGCCCCCTTTCAAACTGTGGTAATTGCAAAATCTCTTGGATTGCATCGTAGTAGCGTCTAGTGGTCAACAACCTCTACACAAGTGGACAAAGTGATCCACTACTCGCAAGGAGCCTCTGGGAGCCTTTTTATAGGCCAAGGGTGGAACCACTTTTTGGGTCCCAGGTGCCAAGACCGTTCATCTAATCCCCACAACTCTAATCATTTACATATCTGCCTGAGATGTGACTGCATGACGAGTTTTACAGCAAAACGACAACTTCATCTAGGGGCTTGATTTGTTTGGGGGGTTTTTTGACACAAGGGTGTATATTAATCAAACATTTCCCAAAACAGTATCGTTCCCACCTCATTAATGTATGGAAAGTTCATCCTTCGAACACAAAGTTATTTACTATGTAAGAAAACGAGAACTAGATAGTAAGTAATTAAATACATGGGCCGCAGAGATGAAATCTACCGAGAGCTTGTCGACTTGTTAATGACTCCTCCGACAAACAACACTGTGCTGAAACTGTTAGATATAAGAAAACCTTGTAATAGCTGCATGACGCCGCTAATCTGTGAATAAACGTTACGGGGTGTGGGGGCCACATCTGGGCGGCATTGTAGTCAAGACAACTAGGTCTTCCTGCCGGATGTCTCATTAGGACTTGGTTGTAATGCACATTTTTATAACTGTTCTTCCTGTTGATTGAAATCGATCTTTTTCTCTTCAGACCTAAATTATCCTTATTGTTAGATGTATGTATAACTCTATAAATCCAGCAGGGCTGAGTTTGTCATTTAACCGTTTGGGGGCTTATCATTTGTGCATTATTTCATGGTTTACAGCCTAGCCTCTTAAGGCCGCCTGCAGACGAGCGGGTCGGATCCGGCGGCGAGAATTCTCGCCGCGGGACCCGACCCGAGCGCCTGCAGGGATGAGCGCGTACTCACCCGCGCCCAGCGGCCCTGGCTCTTTCATGTCCCGGCTGCCGGGCAGCTGGCGCATGCGCAGACCGGAGCCGCCGGCTGCGTGAGTGACGTTTCTGCGAGCCCCGCACAAAAATAGGACATGCCGCGGTTTGTTTGCCGCACGACATTTCGCGCGGCCAAACCGCGGCCGTCTGCATAGGATTGCGTTTGTTAACGCAATCCTATGCAGGCTTTGAGCGGCGGAAATCCCATGGGAAATCCCGCCGCGGGATTTCCGCTCGTCTGCAGGCGGCCTTACTTGGGAAAAAGCACCATGTTTCTAAAGGGGAAGTGAAAGGGGTTGTACCAGAATAAACTTTTTTAATCTATTCAGAGGATAGGTGATAAAAGTCTGATCATTGGGGGTCTCACCGCTGAGACCCCACTAATCTTCAGAGAACGGGGGGTCCTGTTTCTCCAACTTCTCATCACTGCAGGTTCACTGCACCCCCTGCAGTGACGTCAGATTGAATAGAGTGGTGGTTGCACATGTGCGGTGCCCCTCCATTCATTTCCAATGGGACTGCTGACGATAGCCAGGCGCTTGTACTTGGCTATTTCCATCAGCCCCATTGAAAATCAATAAAGTGGTGGCTGATGCTCCATTTAATCTGACGTCACTGTAGAGAAGAGGGGGACACAGGACCCCATTTTCAGCAGTGAGAGCCCCACTGATCAGCCTTTTATATAGATAGGTGATAAAAGTTTGCCCTAGTACAACCCCTTTAAATTGTCCTTTTGCTGTACTTTTAATACAAAGCGCAGTATATGCTGACAGACTTTGGCGGTACTTTGATGTAATTTTTATAAGAGATATTTGGCTTAGAAACACTGTTTTAGATAATTTGCAGATCATATGGAAAAGCACAGGTAGCACTTCGTAGTATCATGATGAGCTGGGTTTAAATGACGGACTCAGCTCTGCTACATCTGACAAACCCTGGCTTACTGTGTCTGACAGGCTGTCCTAAAAATACTTTGTCTGCTAGTGGATTTGAAAATGCATCCAAAGTCATTAAGTTAGGTCTCATATTAGTGTGTATGTTATGTCTGCAACACCTGAGCCCAAACCCCTGTGCCAACTACCTTTGCTGGGCACAAAGTGCCACCTGCACCCCCACCCACTACTAGAAGTACCAGCTAACTAAACTGTCCATGTGAATCTGACATAGTTGGATCGGAGAGCAGTCCTGCTCTGCTTACTGAATATGGGTTCAGATCACCAACCTATTTATACCTCTGCATAACACAGGTTGGCGTTCGCCGGCGGACGTGCGGACAGGCACAGCAGTGGTGGCGAATATTGATGTTCTAGAGTCATTTTCACACGGCCGTATTTTGCTCATTATTTTGGATGCGCTCGCATGAGTGTAGCGGATTTTGTGGAATGAAGTATGCTTATTTTACTGAACTTTTTAATAATATACGTAGTCAAACCTTACTGTATGCGTAGGTTGACTATGTTTAACCCTTTAACGACCACCCATATACAGTGGGCATTAATAGGCTTTATTCAGATGTAATTGCCTTTTTAAGGTGGCTGCCTCAGAAGCCTGGCACGAGTTTCCCATGCCAGAGGGAGCAGGTGCTCAGCAGTTAGATAACAGCCTGGCACCTGCTCAAACAGTGGGGACTAGAAAAAAACCCTGTCCCTGTTGTTTAACTCTTTATATGGCTCAGTCAGTGCGACTGTGACATGTAAATTGCAGACAAGGGGAGGGGGGCTCCCTCTCACACCCATCGGACCTCTGTGATGTGATCATGAGGCCCCAATGGGTTGCTCTGGAACACAGAGCCTTAAATATGGGCTCCGGGTCTGGAAGCTATGGTAGCCTATGAGCAGCTTAGCCTCTGGCTTTATAATATACTACTATACTTAAGTATAGTAGTGTATTAGAAGAATGATAAAATATGGTGATATTCATGCCCCCTAGTGGGACGAAAATAAAATAAAATAAAATAAAATAAAAATGTCAAAACCCCACCTTCCCACCTTAAGGGCTCCCACCCACTGGTGTTTTTTTCTCCACTGCGTTGCGAGAGTAAGTGAAAACTCTCGCAGAGCAATGCAAGAAAATTGCTGGAATATTGCAGCGATATCGCCAGTCTTTTCAATGGAGCCAGTGGCAGCAGCGCTAGCCCCATTGAAAAGATATGGAGAATGCCGCGGACTTCTGCCACAGCTGTGGCAGGAGTTTCCTTCAACCCCGCGGGGATGAAGGAATCCTCTGTCACAGCTGTCACAGCTGTCACAGCTGTGGCAGAAGTCCACGGCATGCTATGCCATTGCTTTCAAAGGGATCGGCACTGCTGCCGATCCCATTGAAAGCAGTGATTTCTGACAAGCCCTGCAGAATGATTATCGGAGAAGGGCTTGAAATAGAAGCCCTTCACCGATAATCATCAAAAAGTGGTTAACAAAATAATAAAAAGGTTACTCACCTCTCCTGCTGTCAGCCACGTCCTCCGGCTGGCTCCCCGGCACTGCTGTCCAGCACTTTCAGCAGATGGGGATTTAAAAATCCCCGCCTACTGAAAGGGCTGTGCAGTTTGGCTGAGGGCTCAGCCAATAGCTAAGCAGTAGCTGCTTGAAAGCAATGGGATAGCATGCCGTGGACTTCTGCCACAGCTGTGACAGCTGTGACAGCTGTGACAGAGGATTCCTTCATCCCCGCAGTCCCCGCGGGGATGAAGGAAACTCCTGCCAGAGCTGTCACAGCTGTCACAGCTGTGGCAGAAGTCCGCGGCATTCTCCATATCTTTTCAATGGGGCTAGCGCTGCTGCCGCTGGCCCCATTGAAGAGACTGGCGATATCCCAGCGATTTTGAGATATCTTTTGCGTTTTTCTCGCACTGCGATGCGAGACTTTAACTTTAGAATCGCATCACAGTGGAGAAAAAAATGCCAGTGGGTGGGAGCCCTTACTATGTAAAAAAAATAAATTCATGGTAACATCCGTCACACGGATCAACAAATGGTGCTATTAATAAACCCTCTCACAGCAAAAATGTTAGGGGTCTTTGATTGCATATTTGTTTTTTTTGTTTTTTTAAATAGTGTGGAAAAAAAAGCAAAAAAAAGCCTGTACAAGTAATTTAACATATTATTTTTACTGCACGGCGAAAGCTGGGAAGAATTAAAAAATATGCTAGAATTGCAGATTTTGTTAATCATGTCTCTAGAAAAAAAAATGGAACAAAATGTTACCAAAAATTGGATTAATGAAAACTAGAGTTGATCCTGTAAAAAACAAGAACAGTAGATTAAAATAATGCCATTAAAAAATACAACTTGTCCCACAGAACACGAGCCCTCATATAGCCGTGTCGACTAGAAAATGAAAAAGTATGGCTCTAGGAATGCAATGATGAAAAAAAACAAAAAATCACTAAGGGGTAAAACTATTATAGCCCATTATTGATCCATGAATTGCTACGTTTTCGTCCGTATTTTTGAATGAAAAGTATCTGCGCTTCACGGATGGAGATCTGCCAGTGTAATTACACATTTAGAGTCACTTTACACAGGCTGACAGTCGCCTGAGTAATCACACAAAGAAATAATTACAGCCAACTGTCGGGCCATGTAAAAATGGGACCAAGCAGGGCAAGTGAGCAAGAATCACTCACTTGTTGCAGTCATTCGGTTCTTAGCTCAAGTAAAAACCGAGCGCTCCCTCTGTGACTTCAGCCGGTTATCGCAATGTTATTGCAGAGAGCCTGGCTGGTTGCAATAGCAACAGGACTCCAGATACCGGCGTCCTGCATTGCCATTGCCTAAGATCGCTGTAATAAGCAATAAGGCATGGCAGGAGAGAAATCCTGCCATGCCTTATCGTAGAGATCATCAGTGTTGCAGTGTAAGTCCCTCAGAGGAACACAGAGGTGTAAAAAAATCAAAATAATGTACAAAAAATGTTAAAAAACCTTTTTTTATGCTTTTTCTCATATTAGAATAAACCCCCCCCCATATATTTGGTA
This sequence comes from Eleutherodactylus coqui, assembly GCF_035609145.1. Lineage (NCBI taxonomy): Eukaryota > Metazoa > Chordata > Amphibia > Anura > Eleutherodactylidae > Eleutherodactylus > Eleutherodactylus coqui. The sequence goes on along the minus strand of NC_089837.1, from coordinate 72,942,631 downwards.
TCGTTGCGTCTGTAAAGACCTGTACAATAAATCAAACATGCTTTTTATCCTGCACAGCAAAAAACATTAAAAAAATGCTAAAAAACTGAGGCAAAATGCTAATTTTTAGCATTTTGCCTCCCAAAAAACGCAATAAAAGTAATCAAAAAAATGTATGCACTCCAAAATGGTACCAATAAAAACTACAGCTCGTCTTGCAAAAAAATGAGCCCTCAGAGAGCTCCGTCCATGGAAAATTAAAAAAAGTTATAGGACTTTGAATGCAGTGAGTTTAGAAAAAAATAATAATTTCCAAAAAAAGGGTTTTTATTGTGGAAAAACCTAAAAAAAATATAAGAATTTTGGTATCGTTGTAACCGTACCATCCCGCAGAAAAAAATGTAGTGTGTCATTTATGCTGCATAATTAACGCTCTACAAAAAAAAATCTATGGCAGAATTGATGCGTTTTCTCTCCCTGCGATCATAAAAAAAATAATAAAAGTTTTACAATATAGTCTATGTAACCAAAAATGGCACCAACAAAAACTACAGTTCGCCACGCAAAAAACAAGTCCTTATACGGCCGTATCAACGGAAAAGTAAAAAAGTTATGGCTTTTGAAAAATGGAGATGAAAAAATACCAAAAATCGTTTGGTCCTCAACACCAAAATAGGCCGTCTCATTAAGGGGTTAAATTCAGTTTTACTTCAGTTTCTCTGTTCCAAAACCAGAACAGAGAAACAAAAAGCCCTAACGGAGCCAAACGCAGATGTGAAAGTGGGCGTCTAGCTCCATTTAGAGAGTTGTTGACTTGCATTATGCAAATATCAAAGTGATCTGTTATACAAAAAAAAGACAAAAACATGACAAAATAGTAAATATTATTTGTAAGCCAATAATCGTCATCATACAAATTCACACACATTGTATAACCTCAAAATAAATGACTTATTAAATCAGAAGCACAAACGTAAAACGATACGAAAGAAAAGGTGGAAATGTTGAGCTGGCTTTATAAAAATGACAGGGAAAAGGTCATACAATGACAGTGAGACAAAAGCTAATCAGGCCTTTATGTGGAGGAGGGTCAGTTTTTAGTCACACCATTTTTGAAAAGATTTTTTGCACTGTTATTCATTTTGTTTGAAAAGCAATTTTGTCGATTATCTCGGATGTTCCTGTCACTGGAGAGCAAAAGGGCTTCTCCAAGTTTTACAAATTGCTGTGTAGATAATATCGCTACTAATTATAATGTAATCATACTGTTAGTCATGCCTTATTGCAGAAAAACTTTCAAAAGTGGAAGCCAGGAATGAAAATAACAAAAAATAAATAATGAGTACCAATAAGCAATGAAATTAGTTAAAGTGGATTTGTCTCATACTAATACAGTATAAGGGATCTTTCACACAAGCATATATCGGTCATCCGTGAAAACCAATGCATCAGATCACATGGCCGTATTCCCTCAGCGTGAAAGCGCCTGGCCAGTCAATATAGCACCAGGCTGGGCAAAAAGATAGTCCTGGAACTATCTTTCCGGCCGGAATACGTCGGCCGCTATCATAGGCTCCTATGGGACCAATGATAGAGGCCAGAGAAGGGAGGTGGGAGGGAGTTTAGCAGCGTGACTGCTAAACTCCTTCCCCCTTCACTCTTCCCCTCCGGCTATTTGCAATGGGAGGGTGTGTGACGGGGTGGAGCTAAGAACTACCCCATCCCGCCTCCTCCCATTTCTGGCTGCGGATAAGGGGCGGGAGGGGTTGGAAGCCCAGCTTTGTCTCCGGACTGCCCCCTCACACTGCAAACAGCCGGAGGGAAGGAGACAGAAGGTGAGCCGGTGAAGGGAGGGAAGGGGCAATGGCATGGCGGCCTCAGTCATATATGCGCCAGGGCCCATGCCGTCTAAATGGGCGCACAAACGTTAGATTTGTGCGCCTGATCACGCATTTTTATGCATCAGATTGTAGCGTATATCGGTTGGCTGTGAAAACGATAAACGCTCGTGTGAAAAAGCCCTAAGATATAGGGATGAATGCTGAGTTCGAAGATATATGGTTTTCTATATATTTGATTCAGTATTCTCATGTAAAAAAGCGTTTTTTAACTTGCCAGGACTCATAGAGAAAGTCTGTGAGTCCTGCTTTCTCCGCCCACACACTGTGATTGGCAGCCCTCACTATAGTGGAAAACAGCCAATCACTGTGTGTGGGCGGGGGAAGCAGGACTCCCAGGCTTTCTCTAGGAGTCCTGGCGAACTTAAAACAGTTTTTTACATCTAAATACTGAATCAAATGAAAGAAAACCATATATGCACAAACTCAGTATCTCCTCCTCTATCCCACACTGCCATTAGATAGGAACCTGACAAATCCACTTTAAACTAAGGATTTACTGGCAATTGAATTACTCTAGTCACGGTCATCACCAAGCATGGCCATTGCTATCGGCCGACCATGAAAACAGCGGCCGATATATGCTCATGGGAAAGAAGCCTAAGGCTAGGCTCACAGGAGCGGGTTGGATTCAACGTGTGTATATCCGCAGTGGAAGACCTGCAAATGATTGTGAAAATGAATTGTGAATGGTTGCATATGTGTGTGGTTTTCGCGCAGAAGTACACATATGGACAGCGTATCGTCCACGCGGAAGAAAGATCGCAAGCAGGAAATGACATTAGAAAGTTGTCCAACCTCCTAAAAAAAGTTCATGCATTTCAATGCCTGCTTATCGTCTACATGGCCAACGATCGTGGAATCTGCAATTCAAACCCACTTTTGTGAAACCCCCCTAAGGCAGGAGTGTTAAAGTCATTTTCACAGAGGGCCACATCAGCCTGATGGTTGCCTTCAAAGGGTTGATTGCAATTGTATATTAAGGGCTCATTCAGATGAGCGCTATTTCTATGGGTTGGTTCACATGAGCTTATTTTCTCACGCGGGAAAAAATACACACGGCATGACATATTTTAGTGCGTATTACACACCCCGATAGGCCATTGAAGTGAATGGGCGGGCACAAAAACGCAGGAAACTTGCATATATACTGCGTGTTTGCACGCCATTTCAATGGGCCTGTCTGCGTTCCCTTTTCTGTGCATAAATGTGCAGTGTATTTGCGTATATAAAAACATGCTTGGCATTAGCGATTTTTGATCGCGCAAATGCGCATAATATTTGGGCGAAAGTGATGTGCTTATACTCATGTGAATGAGTCCTAATTGTATCCCCCATAGTGGCCGCAGTAGTAATAGTGACCATCATAGTGGCCGCAGTAATAAAAGTGTCCCCCTATATTAGCCTCAGTAGTAATAGTGACCCTTATAGTAGCTCCAGTAGAAATAGTGATCCCCATACTGGCACCAGTAGTAATAATGACCCCCATAGTGGCACTAGTAGTAATAGTGACCCTTATAGTAGCCCCAGTAGTAATAGTGATTCCCATAGTGGCACCAGTAGTAATAGTGACCCTATAGCAGCCCCAGTAGTAATAGTGACTCCCATAGTGGCCCCAGTAGTAATAGTGACCCTTATAGCAGCCCCAGTAGTAATAGTGACTCCCATAGTGGCCTCAGTAGTAATAGTGACCCTATAGCAGCCCCAGTAGTAATAGTGACTCCCATAGTGGCCCCAGTAGTAATAGTGACCCTTATAGTAGCCCCAGTAGTAATAGTAACTCCCATAGTCGCACCAGTAGTAATAGTGACCCTTATAGTAACCCCAGTAGTAATAGTGACCCCCATAGTGGCACCAGTAGTAATAGTGACCCTTTAGTAGCCCCAATAGTAATAGTGACCCCTATATTGCAAGGCCAGCGGGCCACATAAAATGAGGCGGTGGGCTGGTTTTGGCCCTTGGCCTAATGTTTGGTACATGTGATCTAAGGTTTATGGGCCCCATATGGAATACAATTTACCGCAGTCAGTATATTTACATATCCCTCGTTTAGCACTATTTACTCTTCTTTCCCCCATAGCAATTTGAGTAGAGTCGATTTTATTACAGTAGATTTATAATTGGATCACATTTTGCACCGCTCAGTATAGAATAATATATGACGCACACGAAATGCACTTGAAATGTTCATAAACAAGCTGTCCCATGTTTTCTGAGAATGCACCGCCACATCACTGATCTGATTACACATGTGTGCAACCCATTAGAGGAAAAGCCATTCATGCAATGTGGACTCCTCACTTCATGTTTAGGGACTAAAAAAAATAAAGAGCATTGAACAGACCAGAGGATGCAGGGCTGGTCTTATAGACAAGCAGACTGGCATCGGGGTGCAGCAGCTGCTGAAAGGGATATCACAGACTGGCATCAGTAGCTTGCAACCACCACAAATTGTAATATAAGTTGCATAGTAGTATTACTTAACTCCTCATCATCCACTGTACTGAGCCTACTGCAAGCGTGGTGCATGCTAGCTGTGAAACACAACTGACACCTGGTGGCCGCAGTGGCTGGTATTGCTCCAATCCAAGCTGTTTAACCACTTAGATGTGGTGCTCAATGCTTACAGCATTGTCTAAGTGGGGTTCCTTCTGTTCTATGATTGGCGCTCCCTATAGGCCTCCAGGTCTGTCATCTAAGTGTACCTATTGACAGCCAGAGAACAATACACTGCAATCTCTGTAAATATTGCAGTGTATTATAGAAGTGATCAAACGATCACATGCTCAAATCACACTAGAGGACTAAAAAATTGCATATATGTATTAAATAAATAGACAATAAAAATTAAACAAAATAGGTATCACTGAGAACTTATAAAATATATTTTTTTAAAATGCATCATGCCAAAATTGCACTTTTTTTCCCCACCTCTGCTCCTGAAAAAGAAAAAGTACAAAATGTCATATGTACCCCAAAATAATACAAATAGGATGTACAGTTAAGTCCACAAAAAAGAAGCCTCACGGTGCTCCATCAACTGAAAAGCAAAAGTCCTGAAGCTCCAAATATGGCAACAAAAGGTAAATTTTTTATCTAGAAAAAAAAGTTTTTTCCTTTTTTTAAAGTAGCAAAACATACTAAAATCTACGTAAACTTGGTATCACCGTAATCATACTGCAAAATAAAGTTAATATATCATTTTTACCATACAGTAAGCACAATAAAAATATCCTCCTCCCCCCCTCCAAAATGGCACCATTGTGTTTTTTTCATGCACACCTTACTTGGAAATTTGTAAAAGTTTTTCAACACATCATACGCTTCGCTAGAAAGCACAAGTAAAAAAATTCCAATTTTTACCACAAACACTCATATGGCAATGCCGAAAGGTAAATAAAATAAGCTATGGCTCTTGAAAGGCGGGAAAAAAAAAATAAAATACAGGTAGATTGTACTTAAAGTGTTTCATTGGTTGCCATTGTATTACTATTATAGATGAGCAAGCGTACTCGCTAAGGGCAAATACTCGAGCGAGTATTGCCTTTTGCGAGTACCTGCCTGCTCGTCTCAAAAAATTCGGGTGCTAGCAGGGGGCGGGGAGTGGCGGGGGAGAGCGTGGCGGAACGGGGGAGGGAGATCTCTCTCTCCCCCCTGCTCACTCCCGCAACTCACCGCTCACCCCCGCCGGCACCCGAAGACAAGCGGGCAGGTACTCGAAAAAGGCAATGCTCGCTTGAGTATTTGCCCTTAGCGAGTACGCTCGCTCATCTCTAATTACTATATATTAGCTTCTTTAGGACTAGACAAATCTGGATTATAGCACTGAAAAATGGGCAATCGTTCAGTGACCCCCACTATGTAGAGGCCCCAACAGGCCCTTTTCTGTACCATGTATAAAGTTAGTATAAAGTTAGTGCATATTATAACATTGTTGGGTGCATTCGGTGCTGTTTTTCCAAACTATTCTCCATTTTTTCCTTTTCAAACAGCCCTGCACATAGACCTCCACATACCTTGATATGACCCTAGGCCTAGGAGTATTTATTGGTGTTACCTTTAACTCTTTGCAATCCAATTTTGGATTCAGGGTTTCCTAGGGGGCTTTCTCTTTCTGCAATTATACAATGGCGCCATCTGCTGGCTAGAGCCAGTACTGCGGTATGGGACATGCTGGAGAGGTCTCCGACAGCAGAGCAGCCAGTAATATACAGTAAGAATACTCTGCTGGACGTCTTCTGACATCGGAGCTGTACAGCCTTCAATCAGAATGTCTTTAGACGTCAGACAGTGGATTGGAAAGGGTTAATACCTGAACCATGGCCAGAAGACATTCCATGACTATGAGGACAATCTATCTTCTTATTTGGTTACTCAGCTAATATAAAGATGCAAGAACCTTATGCGAGTAATGTGCAAACAAATAACCACCATATAAAATGTCAGTATGTAATATAATACACCCATTACTGGCTTATACCATGGATTCAGTTTATACAACCATCATGTAATATAGATATTAAGTGTACTAATCCGGCACTGTGCATAGTCATTGTGTAGAGTACAAACCTCCCAACCGCAGCTGTGTGTATAGCAATTACACACTAATTACAGATGGAGTTGAAGAGAGACAATGTCAACATAAAACATGTCTTGCACAACATGCTGGTGTACATTATTCAGTTGGAGCATTTTCCCTCTAGATACAGTAAATTAATAGTACATTAATTAGTCATTAATTAGCAGTTGTGCTCTGGTTATGCTATAAGCGCAATGCTTACCTTTTTTTCTTTGCTCCACCATAACAGCCTACACTAATTAAAACTGTAAACCGATCGCTACTTTAATAAATATATCTATGAGGGTCCTTTTACACGGAGTAAGTCGCGCCACTAAATGAGCGCCAATCAACGAAATCAGCACTCATCTACCAGGCCTTTACACAGGTTGACTCAGACTCTTTTAGGGGATGAACGATCATTCATACTATCATTCGTCCCCTAGAGTTTTATAATTGTCGTCAGCACATCCCCCATTCAGGTAGGGAGGTGTGCTGCAGACAATGATAATCTTTTTGTGCCATATAAAAGATGCAATCGCTTGATGAACAAGTGTTTACTACTCATTAACACAGCCTGATAATCAAGTAAACAAATGTTCTTGCCTGATCATAAGGTCCCTGTAAAAGACCTTTAAGTCTGGGGCTACAATTAGACTTTTGGTAGTGTGACTTTCTAATTCTAACCCTTAGACTTTGTTCCCATGAGCATATATCGGCTGCCATTTTCAATCTAACGTTTGTGCGCCCGTTTAGACGGCATCGGCCCCGGCGCATATACTCCGAGGCGCGCCATGCTGTCGCCCTTTCCTTCCCCCTCGCCGGCTCACCTCCTTTCTCCTCCCCTCTGGCTGATTGCAATGGCAAGGGGAGGAGCAGGGGTGGGGCTTAGTTGTGTTGTGACTTATCAGCTGCAATGGTGTTGTGGTACGTTAACCACGACACAGAAACAGACTAGTCAGGCTGCTCCTATATAGGTTGACACATTTTGTGTGGGGGTTGCCTGCTACTATCTGCATCCATATAGTAGGTATTTCCCTCAGAGTCCCCCACCTCTGAGAGCGATGTTATTAGTTATGGTTTCTTCTCTGGTCTACCTATCAGCAGGTAGGGAGGGCTTTATATTTCTACCCCTCCCTTAGTTCATTGCTGTTTATTACAGTTAAGTTGGTCGTGGTTATAGCGGTGTCCAGATCCTCCTTGAATAAGCTGTGCATCTTTCAGTTAATTTGCGGTTTATTTCCCTCACTCTTGGTTATTCGTACTGTGGTTTGGTCTTCTTCCTTGCCCCCTGTTAGGTGTCAGGTATGAGTCAGCAAAGCGTACAGCAGGTTCGCACTTATCAGGGCGCTCAATCTGCTTTTAGGTAGGGACCTTCCCCAGTTAGGAGCTGGGTCAGTTTTCTCTCTTATTTTGTGTTTTCCTTTGTTGAATAGGGTTTTACTACAGCATTGCGTTTCCCATTTGTCCAGTGTTGACACAGTCTTGCTTCTGTCCTGGGAGAGGTGTGCATTACGCCCAGGTCGAACGTGACAATCTGTACCTGTAAGCCATTTCTCTTCAAACTGACTTGATAACAATGGGGTGCTAGCTATAGACCACCTCCAGGAAATCCATCATCCCTCCCTAATCCACCAATCAGTGGAAATGCCCACCTAAGTAAATATGCTCCAGTGCTCCAGTGTGTCTTGTGTTTACCTGTTGGAAGCATTTTCTCTGATATGGTAGGAGGATACAACCAGGGGCGTAACTATAGGGGATGCAGGAGATGCGGTTGCACCCGGGCCCAGAACCCTTAGGGGGCCCATAAGGCCTCTCTTCTCCATATAGGGAGCCCAGTACTATGAATAAAGCATTATAGTTGGGGGCCCCGTTCCAGGTTTTGCATTGTGGCCCAGGAGCTTCAAGTTACGCCTCTGGATACAACTCTTTAGTTTTGGGACAAAATTCTGTCCCCAGCAGGAAGAGGAGTGGGGGATATTACCTGCAATTGTTCTTCTCTGCTGCTCCTCCAATCTGATGGCTTTTATCCATCCGAGAAAGTTGCAGCAATTTTCTAACGACTTAATGCACACTATACACTGCTTTCTGACAGTGCTCATGACATGAACAACTTTGGTCAATTAGAGATAAGGTATAGCGCATTGGTAGTTTTGTACTAGCAATGCATTGTGGGGATTATTTAGTCTGAAGACTGCGTTAGCCCTCTTGAATGGCCAAAAACAGGACTCAGAGCAGGCAGATTGCAGGGATGGCAGTGAAGAACAATGCGAGTAATATACCCTCCCTCCTCCAGTCTAGGGGTAGAATTTTATCGGGCAGATTGCTTTAAGAGTTATACTGTTCTTCCTGCCTACAGTCTGTAGTATAAAATACCTTATTTGCTCACATTCTATGTTTATTCTATGCCTTCTGTGTGGCTCCTGTGATAATCCATGGGTCGTTAACTGTAGCCTATGCTTTTCTATTTATAACATTTAATTGGTCTGGTCACTGGACAGTGTATTTGTGTCGTTCCCTAGGTTCATCGCCCACTTCTTACTGTTAGCACACAGTGCTGCTGGGTAAGCGCCTATGAAGCCTTGTCGCTATTGATTCTGTCAGATAATGTTTGCGAAAAGAATGGAAAAAAATCTGCTTGTTTTATTTCAATTCATTAATCAAAGATGAAAACATGGTGGGAGTAGAAATAATGTGTTCCCAGCTTGAGTGATTCACATGACTTAAAAACTTAGCGGATATGTTATCCAAGAGATATAATTGGTTGCAAAATTTATTTAAAGAGGACCTGCTACAAGATACAATTGGCAGGACTGACTGCATGGCTCTGCAACCACGCCGATCCTATCCCCGTTCCTTTTTCATACTCACCTCCCTTTACTCAGATGGGTTTTTCTTAGGTCCGGCTTCTAGCAAATAAGTCTTGTTTTATATGGTGAGCTACAAAAGTGATGTCTAGCTCGTCATGTGCCCATGGGTAGGGTTGCCATTGGGCTGGTAAACTACCGCCTCAGCCGGACCATCTGAAGGCCGATGCATTTTTTGCCGCAAATTGCTGCAAGAAACACTACAAAACCGCAAGACACCGGTCTATGCAGCGGCTATGGTAGGACTTTCACAGATAGGGTCCCATGACCATATGTAGTCAAGTCCTTAAGCCAAAGAACAAAACATTGAGGTGCCACAGTGGAAGAGAACACCTTTCGCACAGGCCAATATCAGGCCTCGGTCAGACGACCGTTTTTTGCCGCGATTTGCGGATGCGCATGCGATCTGCCCATATATAGAACCATTGCTTCGCAATGGGATCGGTCACATGTCCACTTTTTATGCGGATGTCCGATAAATTATAGGACATGAGGAATCGCCTATCTGCGATCTGCGATTCCTGTTCTCTTCTCTATATAAGCCCAATGGGGCCGGCGGCAGCAGCGCCGACCCCATTGAGAACATATACTATAAAGATCATTCTCCTCTGCCACAGCTGTAACAGCTCCAATGAAAACAATGGGCTGCCGGCGAGTGCGGGATGAATTTTCGGGAAGGGCTTAAAAATATAAGCCCTTCCCTGAAAATCATCCTAAAATGTGTAAAAATAAAATGTATACTCACCTTTTCCCAGCAGCCGGAGTTCAGCCGCGTCTGGCTGGCAGTTCTCAGCTATTGAATGACAGCTGAGAGCTGCCTCTGATTGGTCCCTGCACTCAGCCAATCAGAGGCAGCACTCACTCACCCATTCATGAATTCATGAATGGGTGAGTGAGAGCTGCCTCTGATTGGTGAGGGCTGTGACCAATCAGAGGCAGCTCATTCAGCAGGCGGGGATTTTAAATCCCCGGCTGCTAAATACTACACAGAGCAGTTCAGGAGAACTGCCGGCTGGCCGGGACAAGGAGAGTATATATAAATTTTTTTTTATTTTTACACATTTTTTTATGTTTTTCAGGGAAGGGCTTATATTTTTAAGCCCTTCCCGAAAATTCATGCCGCGCTCGCCGGCAGCCCATTGCTTTCAATGGAGCCGGCTGTATTGCCGACTCCATTGAATTTCAATGGGTTGGACAGCGCTCCTTTGATCGGGCCCGTTTCGCTGAAAACGCTGCTAGCTGCAGATTTTTCGGCGAATCGTCGGCCCGGTCACGCGATTTGCGGATGCGCATCCATCATGTGATCCGCAAATCGCGGCAAAAAACGGTCGTCTGACCGAGGCCTCAATGTGAAATGAGATCGGCACTTGTTTTACCGGCCTTTCACACAACCCGATATGAGGTTCATCTGATCACTCATCTCCCATTCTCTGCACATTGTTTTTTTAAATTTTTTTTGGGGTGCTCGTGGCCGCTTGCATCCATGTTAAGTGTGAGTATTGTTGCCAAACTCCAATTTCACAGCATCTGCTGTGCCGCCTGGAAGTGATCAAATGAGCGTTCCTACAAAAGTCCATTCCTGATTGTTGGGCCGTGTAAAAGCATTTTAAGATGCATTTGGGGCCTGGTCTGCGCTCTGTATTTATCCTGGGGGCTTTTCTGGATACTATTTATTCTGGTTTCTGATGTAAGGGCTGGATTTATTTTGGGCCTGTGGCCTATATTCAAGGGTCTGGTCTGAGTTTCTATATTTGTTTGTTTTTTGGTCTGGTCCAGGGTCTGCTTTTATTGTGCAGTCTATTCATTTTAGAGTTTACTCAGAAGGGCGTATATGTGTTGCACCCAAGAAACTCCTGTCTGTATGCTGTCTGATCTGCATGGGCAGTGCACACAGCATACCCTACTCTCGTGCTTGTAAAAAAAAATTGCTCATGTGTATAGTCTGATAGTCTGTTCGCTTTCCGTGGAATACACAGACTGGACACGGACCAAAAATACACCCTTCTAAATGGTCCCTTAGGCTCAGGGTTGTGTATCTATTTTGGGGTCTGGTCTGTATTTATTATGTAGAATGTACTTGTTTTGAGGTCTGTATTTATTTTTGGTTTGGGTCTGAATACACTTTGGTGTCTAATGTTTGCGGGCATGGCCTATATAAATGGGGTAATTTCTGTATGTCCTTGATATAACTAGAAGAGTCTAAGCCAAGTATGAGCAGTAATTCTATGTGACACCAAACCAGACCCCCTATTTTGCTTTTATTAAAGGGGTTGTCCAAGTTAAGGACATCCATGTCACCAGGTCCCCCATGCCTTAAAATAAAAAAATCAGCGGTTACTTACCTATCTCCACTCCCCTGTTCGTCCCTTCACCCCCGGCTTTGGTCTCCACAGTGATGTCACTTTAGATGCTAAGCCCATCTACAAATAAGCTGCAGCAGCCAATGAAAGATGAGTAACTGCTGATATTTTTATTTTAAGGCATGGGGGCCCGGTGACAGGGCTCTCCTTAGGGCCTCCTGCAGACGGCTGGGTCGAATCCCGCTGCCTCTGCAGTGACCCGGTGCTCACTTCCTCCCGGTGTCTTGCTCTGCTCTGCACTGGCTGTCACACAGCCACGCATGGGCAGACCAGAGCCAGTGTGTCACCAGTGACGTCTCTGTGCGAGCCTATGCGAAACTAGCACAGAAATAGGACATACCATGATTTGTTTACCGCGCGAGTTTTCAAATCGGGGCTGTCTAATGCAATCCTATGGCAGTGGGCATCGGCGGAAATCCGTCCGTGGGAAGGAGGCCTTAGACTGGTAACAGAGGACTGCGGACACGGTAATCAGTAGACGGTACTTTTGAAGAAGGTTATTACTGCACTACTATGAATGCTCTAGAACTAAACTGTTGCAGCAGGTGTGGGTTTTAGACATGGTTCTGCACCTTCTAGCTTAGTAGGTGTGACGCAATGTGCTCACATCTGTGGATGATTAGCTGGCTATTTAGCTGGGATAGAGAGGAAGCTAAGGTGCTGTAAATTGTCAGTTGCTCACTGTCTGAGCTGGCAGTTAGGGGCTCCTGTTGACAGTGTTGTGTCCACTGTTCCTTACTCCGGACGGCTCTGTGCTGCGGCTTATTTTACCAAAACTAAGTGCTGTGTTTTACGTTATTTTGTCCTTCATCAGTTTGGCCAAGTAGGGTTACTTAGGTCCCAGGATCGAGTTCAGGCCCGCATCTATCAACGCGATCAGTCTGCCATCTTAGGCAGGGCCCTCTCCCTTATTCGTTACATATTTAGGGAAAGACTTCCCATTTATTATTTGTTGGTTTGTTTTGGCCGCCGCACTGTGAGCAATTATTGTGCACATCTGCAAGTGCTTGTCCAGCACATCCTTTGCAGATGTAACATAAACAAAGTCTGTACTCCCAAGACACATGGCGTTTATTGCATTAATTCTCTGTTCATAACCAGTGAACACTGTGTCTTTAACTAGACATAATTGTAACGTTACTTATATAACAGGCCTGTTGTGAGTTTGTACTAGTCTGCACACTTATGATCCGGGTTGGAGTGGATCTCACTTACAGTTCGTTGCTGAAGAGTACAAGCATTTCTGTTCCAGTGTTCCCTTAACCCTTTTTCAATTATGCTAGCCCCATAGCATGTGGGCCTTGTAAATGTAGCACCAGCAGTTGATCTCCCTCTTTGCAGACATAGCTCTGTTATCTCCTTGTTGGTTTCAGTGGGTTCCCAATGTCTCTCCTTCCAGATGCTGTGCTTCCCTCTCACTCATGGATATGTCCCACAATGTCCTTAAGTCCTGGCAGCACCTTCTCTTCTCACCCTGCACCCTGACACCGTCTACACACAAGAACCTTTCTCTAGCCACTACACTCTAACTCTTGTATCATTTATTGCCGAGTTATACTGACTTACGACCTGTGAAGGTGGCAGGCTCAAATGGTCCTTGTCCACTATCCCCTATGCTTAGGGGCTGACTCTAGGCTTGTGACATTATAGAGGCTGTGTTAAACCCTTGTATGTAGCTCTTTACACTACATTTGCGTACAGGAAAGATTTATCCATCCTCACGCTCACATCTGTTTAACAGATTATACATTACAAGGCATGCAGAATCCAGCCATAGTCTGTGATTGCAGAAAAGGACATTACTGGCTGAATAGAACATGTGCATTAACATTCCCTCAATGTTCTTTCAGAGAAAAGAAAGGAAATGTTGTAATCAACGTATGCAAGGTAACAGCAGAGTAGGCGGCATGAAAAGAAAATCAACCATACAGCATATAGAATGGTCTTATGAATAGCAGCTAAATGGAAAAACTGGGAAATCAGAAAAGCGCCAGTATACCAAGCTTTACGCTTCATAATGTGCAATCTGACCCGCAAAGAAGTTCAGATCATGATGCATAAATGACGCCGCGCTATTTTTTTCTTTCTACGTGAATTGGCCTCTTCTCTTTCTCTAGGTAATGGATGCCCGAAAGGGGTTTAGGGCAGCTTTAGTATAAGATATTCACTTACTAACCTTCCAAAACCTGTAGTCGTCAGAATTGAGTTTATTAATGGCCCCTAATTCTATAGTATGTGAAGTATGGCATTCTGTGTCTATCTGCTGCTGGTACCTAACGATGCCATACAGTGTAGGTCCAAATAGTCCTATTGGCAAATAACACTTACAAGTTATCTCCTATCCACAAAAGCGACCCCCACAGTAACAGGCAGAGCAGGACACGGCAGTCCCATTCTAAGGATTGGTGGGTGTCTCAGCAAGTTATTCCCTATCCTGTGAATAAGGAATAACTTGCTGCGGGAGAGGAAGGAGACACAGGAATAAACTTAGAGATGAAGTTGTCAGTAGAGGTTTCTGTTAACAGATAAGGAATATGCAGCTAAGAAACGTTAGACAATGTAACTGACTCTAACAGTATGCTTAACTCTAACGTGAGTGGGGTATGGTGGCAAAGATCGAAAACACACTTCAACTGTAGAATATGGGGTAGTACCACCGAATGTTTTAACCCAGCAATGGCAGTTACTTCTACAGTCTAAAGGCAACGCAAGTGTTGCCCAATATCCTGTCAGCTACTGGCGGATGAATATGTTTTCCTCTGGTGTCTTCTCGAGTTTGTGTATTTTAATGGGAAGGCCTGCTTTTAATTCACTACCCATGTGCACATTTCGGGCTTTTCCTGAGGGCCTACCTCACTTACATATCTCTAGCGTGTTCTGTACTGTAATGTAGGTAACACATCTTTGGATTTCTGTTGGAGATACACTGATTCACAGAGCTGCAGGACAATATAAATCCTTTTTTGCGGTCTCTCTAGTTGTAGTCCCTGCAGCTTTGTTATCTCAGTAACGTTGGTCCTGGTGCGTTATGGAACTACGCTTCTCAAACACCAGCTGCCTCCTTTCTTGTGCAACTGTTTCTCTAACAGGCACAGATTCTCTGGGACACGTCTCACACAGCTCCCCAAGCCCAAACCTCACTCCTTTGGTAGCTCTCTTTCCCGGCAATTCAGTCTCTTTTAAGGGTCAGAACCACTGCAATTGCTCTCCAGCTTCCTGCTCTCTATAATCTCAAGTCCTCCAGGTCTCCCACCTGACCTCTGCAGCCAATGGGAAGTTACATACAACACTCAGTAGAGAAATACACAAACTGCTGTAATGTATGACGGCCGGTAGAAGTGGTTCTTATGCCATCCAGATTACATAACTATAGGAACCATAGCAGTCTATTACAGCACAAACTCGAACCTGGGCTCCCTTGTTACAAACTTGTAATCTTGGTACAACCTTCTTAACACTTAACTAACAATGCTACATAGTGTTCCACCTCACACTACCAAAATGATATACTTTTCAATGCTCAAGTAAAAGTTCCATCTTTACATAATTAACAGTACAGCATTACCATTCAGGACATAAGTAATATTAGTATGCTATAATGGGCTCCATCAGGCCTGGAAGTATGACACATATGTGTGGTGACATAGCTCCAATGACATCCGCTGCTTTAGCAGTAACCGTTACTCAGGTCTTCCGAACGCTGGTACAAGTTAACTTTGGCTGGCATCAACCCTTTTTAACTAGAGTGTCATGTCTGTAGGGCTTTCGGCTTGTTTGGCTGATTTGGCCAGTTCAGAGGAGGTTTACTTGGATCACTACTAGCTCTCTGCTCATTACAGCATTTGGTTCCCATTCTGTTGGGCCATTACAAAGCGGCCAGTTACTGAAACTCAAAACATAATCTTACCACCCAGGTTATGCTGGGTAAAGGACTATACTCACAAACTCTGCATCTCAGCTCTCTTGGATGTTATGTGGCTTGTTACACCCCCTTCATTTTTAAGAAGTCTTATTAGCTCCATCCCTTCTGCTTGTGTCTCTGGGCTCTTACTAACCACGAGCCTTACAATATACTTGATATATAGAACAAAGGAAACACAATAACTGCAGTTGCATCACTCCACTCTACAATATAGTGATCAAGTAACAATATCAATATCATAATGCCTGAAATACCAACATAATACTTCCAAACAGTTAGTAATAGGATATTTGATCTAGGGGTTCACTACAATATACTTGATGATCTAATGTTTAGTGATTGATATCCATGGTGGTATCCACTGCTCAAGGTTTACTATTACTGGTAGGAGAAGTTGCCAGAATGGAATGAAACCTTCTCTGTGTGCTTGTAACATTTATATAATAAGTGATTACAATGTCAGAGCAAAGTGATAATTTATTGTAGAAAACTGATCCCTCGAAGGGAGGCCCTAGTACCCTGTTGTACTGCCTCTAGCTGGGATACAAGATGTGATACGAGGGGCATGGAGGCTCTAGTACCCTGTTGTACCACCTCTAGCTTGGATACAAGATGTGATACGGGGGGCATGGAGGTTCTAGTACCCTGTTGTACTGCCTCTAGCTTGGATACAAGATGTGATACAGGCGGGCATGGAGGCTCTAGTACCCTGTTGTACCACCTCTAGCTTGGATACAAGATGTGATACGGGGGGCATGGAGGTTCTAGTACCCTGTTGTACTGCCTCTAGCTGGGATACAAGATGTGATACAGATGGGCATGGAGGCTCTAGTATCCTGTTGTACTGCCTCTAGCTGGGATACAAGATGTGATACGAGGGGCATGGAGGCTCTAGTACCCTGTTGTACCGCCTCTAGCTGGGATACAAGATGTGATACGAGGGGCATGGAGGCTCTAGTACCCTGTTGTACCGCCTCTAGCTTGGATGTAAAATGTGATACAGGTGGGCATGGAGGCTCTAGTACCCTGTTGGGCCACCTCTAGCTTGGATAGAAGATGTGATACAGGTGGGTATGGAGGCTCTAGTACCCTGTTGGGCTGCCTCTAGCTTGGATGTATGATGTGATACAGGAGGGCATGGGGGCTCAAGTACCCTGTTGTACTGCCTCTAGCTTGGATACAAGATGTGATATGGGTGGGTATGGAGGCATACAGGTTCCGTATGGTATCCTACAGCATATTGATCCACATTTACTGTAATTGAGCCTCATGATTGTGCAAACTCCTTGACTGTCAAATTTTGCATCCAAAATGGTCCTATACATGTTCCATTGGTGATAAATCTGGTGACCGATCAGCCACAGAAGTGTGACAATGTTGTGGAGACATTCCTGTGCCCCCCCCCCCCCCAGTGTGAAGTCAAGCATTGTCCAAACACAAGCAGCCTCTGAGAGCCTTTTTATAGGCCAAGGGTGGAACCACTTTTAGGTGGCAAGACCATTCATCTAATCATGCCACAACCCTAATCATTTGCATATCTACCTGAGATGGAACTACCTGCTAAGTTCTGCACGAAAATAACAACTCCTCCTAGGGTGCTTGATTTTTTTTTTTTTTTACAATGAGTATATATGATTTTTTAATGACAGGTCCACAGGCGCTAAAATAACAAAAGCGTAGGTACTTACCTGCAGTCCTCCTGGTCTTTGTTTTGAAATGGCTGCCACCTGTCTAAAGCGGCCAATCAAAGGCCGCAGCAGTTAGATATCATACTCTTGAGCAGATATGCCCGGAGAATGGTACCTGGCACTGCAGCCTTTGATTGGCCGCCTTGAACAGGTGGTAGCCATTCCTAAACAAAGACCAGGAGGATTGCAGGTAGATCTCCATTTTTATGACATATCTACAGGCATGGGCGAGGAGGAGGGGGAAAAAATAAACTCTTTGGCTACTCCTGGGGCCGCCTCCCCAGCAAGTGGACATCCTAGTTACTTGACCTCCAGTTCCAAGTGGTTGGACACAGCCGAATGTAATATGCAAGAACATCCACCATATCTTTACAATGATATCATCTAAAACAACCTGAGGGACCCTCATCCAAGGGGCATGTGAACCAAAGGTTCTACTGCATGCCATACAAAAGCAACAATCAACATTGTAGTAAAGCCACCAGGTGGCAGCATGACAATGGCAATATGCATAACTAGTGATGAGCAAATCAAAATAGTAGAACCCTGTTTTGGGTCAAACTTTGCTAAAAGTTGGGTTTGGCCGAGACAAGCTACCTGAGGTTTGGGTTTGTGCCTAACCAACTAAAATTATTTCTCCTCCTCTTCCATAAATGTATGCACTATATAAATAAATGTGATTCTTATGAAGAAGAAACCCACACAAACACAGGGAGAACATACAAATTGCATGCAGACTAGAGATGAGCGAACGTACTCGTTACGAGTACTTACGCACCCGAGTACCGCCATTTTCGAGTACTTCAGTACTCGCGGGCAAAGATTCGGGGGGCGCCGGGGGGTGGGGAGAGGAGTGGCGGTGCGGGGGGTAGCAGCGGGGAACAGGGGGGAGCCCTCTCTCTCTCCCTCTCCCCCCCACTCCCCACTGCTACCCCCCGTGCCGCCACGCCGCCCCCCGAATCTTTGCGCGCGAGTACTGAAGTACTCGAAAATGGCGGTACTCGGGTGCGCAAGTACTCGTAACGAGTACGTTCGCTCATCTCTAATGCAGACCTAGTTCTGACTGAACCAAACTTTTTGCTACGATTTCTAAAATAAGTTGAACCGAACGTTTCAAAAGTTCGCTCAACCCAATGCATAATAATTACAGATACACACATGTGAGATGTATCAAAGTAATGGCTAGAAGTGGTTTTCCTGGACTTTAGTACTAATAATTAGAGATGAGCGAGCGTACTCGGTTCGGGTGTTTTTGGACCCGAGCACCGCTTTTTCCGAGTAACTGACTACTCGTACGAAAAGCTTCGGGAGGCGCCAGGGGTGAGCGGGGGGGGGGGGGGGGGGGGGGGGGTTGCAGAGGTGAGTGGGGTGGGGGAGAGAGAGAGCTCCCCCCTGTTCCCCACTGCTACCCCCCGCTCCACCACGCCGCCCCCCGAATCTTTTCGTCCGAGTAGTCAGTTACTCGGAAAAAGCGGTGCTCGGGTCCAAAGACACCCGAACCGAGTGCGCTCGCTCATCTCTACTAATAATCTATCCTCAGGATGGGTCATTAACACTTGATCAGCATATATGAAGCCTGCTGTCACCAGGAAAGCTGCACATAGTTGGTAATACAACCCATTCTATAAAATAGTACATTATTTATCCAGGATGGAAAACTCTGTAAAAAACATAAACAATAAAAAAGAGAAAACAAAGATAATCTTGCTTCCCTAAAATAAGAATAAAAAAAAAAACCCTCAAAAATGGCGCCAATGAAAACTACAAGCCGTCCTGCAAAAAAAAAAAAAAAGAAGCCCTCATTTAGCTGGCAGCGGGAAAATGAAAATGCTAAAGTTTGAAATGTGGTGACACAATAAAAGTCTTTTAAAAAGTGTATATATTATGCAAAAGTAGTAAAACATAATTAAGCCAGTGTAATTTTTGGTGTTGTCATAATTGTAACGACCCGTAGAATAGAGTTGACATAACATTCATACCACATGATGAAGGCCCAAAAGATAAATCACAAAAAACAGAGGCGAAGGAGCTTTTTTTTCCATTGTACCCCCACCAAAAAAACAGCTATTAATTATGTCATTAAGGGGTTAAAAATGCACTTAAGCCGTCTGAGTTCTGTGCCAAAAATATTTACGTGATACATTAAATCTATAATAAAAAAATTACATTTTTGAAGTTTTTTTCCAAATTGAATGCACTGATGACGTAGAGCACAATAATTAATAGAACAGGAAACCTGGATAATAAGTCATGTAACGTCATCTACTTCCCATCAGCCTACTTGCTAATCATTCTCTTCTATCAGGTTACTATGTACTTCTGTTATATCGAACGCTCACCATCCTATGGTTAACGGTAAGACTTTATATTATATGGAAACAGCGACACCCTGTGGCAGAAAGAGGAAGCGTACGACACGTTTCCCTGCTATTACCGTAGAAGTATTTACCATTATATATGAATCAATTTGACAATACTATACAGATGGCGTCGGTGTTACCTTGTTTCACCCAACAAGCCCTTCTGGACTATATGTTTACATGGCGGATTCCAAAGTAGAATTTTCCGCGAGAATTAAGTCTCTAAAACCAAGGCAAAAGTCTGCAGCTAAGGGCGACTTCACACAGGGGCATAAAGAATCTCGCGCAGTTCAATGCAACATGTTTGAGCTATAAACCAGGCCTCTTGGAGTGTGTAGCATCATATTTTACTGTACTTTTTGCTTTTGAGTTTTTCTGCATGAGACACGCCCCGATGTAAATGGCTATTTATCATGATGCGTTTCAGACGTGTTCTTTTCCCCACGGTATTGTGCATGCATTTGCGCACCCCCCTTTTCACCTCTATGGGGACCTTTGGTGTGAAAATGTGCACAAAAGTATAGCATGCTACGGTTGTTTTCCATGCGCATGAAATCCACGCGCAAAAAAGGAGATGTGAACGGACCCATTGAAGTCACTAGGTTCAATTCTCTGGGTACTTTGTTGTGAATCCACATGCAGATTCCCCCAACCGTGTGAACGAGCGGTGCCTGTGCAAACAACCTCAGTATATGTGCAGGAGGGAGCGTATTTCCATATTGGCTTGTCTGTTTAAGCCCTATGGGTATATTGACATATGGCAGATTTGTTACAGAGGTATATATTACAGAGGTATGTATTACATACATGTGGGTTTCCAATTTTGGTGCGAGTGTTTCAATTTGCAACTTTTTGCAAGTTTATGCTTGCCCCTTAGCTTTTTTTTTGGGGGGGGGGTGGCTTCTCTTCATGTTGGCACATTGTTGCATTTCACACAAGCTTAAACTTTAATTGTTTACGTTGTTTTACAACTTTGTTTCTATTTTACAAAATCTCCCAACATGTGGATTCTGCTGAAAAGGAAGGAGGTGCCAGGCAGGAGGACAAGGGGCTGTTGCCTAAGAGGACATGGGAGAGCTGAAAAATGTATTGGAACTAACCCAAGGACTGAGGGCAGAAGCAGATAGGTGTGCTCCCGGCCAATGCTGTGTAGTAACTCGGGTTGGTAGAAGCTGTGTCCCCCACTAGACTAACCGTAAGTGAGACTGGTCTCAACACAGATGCTAGGTGTGCACACCAACAGAGATACATATAGCTAGTCAACAGGCCTGTTGCAGAAAAAAAAGTTGACATGAGGAAAATAGACTGTTTAGCTACATTGCTGTAGCTCCAGCTTCCATTACAGACTGACTTTTTTACGGAAAGCAGGGTGCAAGCTTTAGAGGCATTGCAACTGGGTCTAGCATGTTGTATTATGAAGAGACTGTATCACTAGCCGTAGAGAGTTCATGCTATTGCTTGGGAGGCATTGCTGTGCATTAGTTTATGGTACATTGTGAATCGAAGATCCAAGTACAGTTAGGCTGGTTTCAAATTTGCGCTGGAACCTCCCCGAATGGAGCAGGAGAGTGGAACCCCGAGCGCAAATGTGAAACCACCCTAAATTAACCATTATCATTCTATTGTTTATTATGTCTCTGTTCCTGAATAAATATTGCACATCTTGGTTACTCCATCTGCTGCATCGTATCCGGCATCGCTATATCTCCACACACAACACTACTTGTAACACTCTACTCATTTTCCACAATCCACAGCAGAAAATACGCAGCATATCCACCCTGTGTGAACAGAGCATAGAGGGGTTTGGCCGATATCTAAATAAAGCTTGACTTCCTTTTATACTTTGTGTTTCAATTCCTCATTTTTAAGATTTCTTCTGCTTTCCGTCAGTGTATGGAAACATTCTTCTTCACATCCACAGACACAAAACCCATTCTGATCATATAGCTCTGATGTAGCTGCAGGTAGACACGCTCAGTATGGGATTTCAGTCACTGGAAGAAAAG
The DNA here is from genome assembly GCF_035609145.1 of Eleutherodactylus coqui. Taxonomy (NCBI): domain Eukaryota; kingdom Metazoa; phylum Chordata; class Amphibia; order Anura; family Eleutherodactylidae; genus Eleutherodactylus; species Eleutherodactylus coqui. The sequence goes on along the minus strand of NC_089837.1, from coordinate 72,920,990 downwards.
CAAACAAGAACAGAGTCATTCAAGGACGTCATGCTGATATGTTAAAAAGGGGATGAATTGGAATGCAAAGTATGTTAGAACTGTCATTATACAGCAAACAGTCTTTATTTACAGGAAACTTACAAACTCCGTTCAGTTTCTGCATCTCCCAGTACCAGGCCTCCCAACTTTTTGGACAGTCAAAGAGGGACACTTATGGTTTTTTGGGTAGAAGATCCACCATCCCTTACATGTCTATATGCTTTATTAGTTGTCATTAACCCTTTTCAGTCCAATTTTGGATTCAGGGTTTCCTATAGGGTTTTCTCTTTCTGCCATTATACAATGGCGCCATCTACTGGCTAGAGCCAGTACTGCGGCATGTGACATGCTGAAGAGGCCCCCCGACAACAGAGCGGCCAGTAATCTACAGTAGGAATACCCTGCTGGACGTCTTCTGACATCGGAGCTGTACAACTTTCAATCAGAATGTCTTTAGACGTCAGACAGTGGATTGGAAAGGGTTAAATTACAAAACCCATCAAAATATAGATATTTTTAAAGTCCAAACTGCACCATAAAATGGATTAATATACACATAGGGGTTCTTCCACATGAGTGATATTTTGTAGCCTGTGACATTGCGAGACTACAAAATTGTGGCATGCTCTATACAGTTGTGATTTGCAATTTTTTGTAGCCCATGTTTCCCTTTGGAACCTTCCTATGTGTTGCATCGCATGAAAACGTGGTTTTCGTGTAGTGTAGTGTAGAAAATCCTACTGTAAAAGCACGAGCTGCAGTAAAAAAAAAACAAAAAAAATAATACATCACCTAAGAAGCATTGTCAGCTCCAGTGCAGGTCTCTTCTTCACCTCCGGCACGCGTCTTCAGTCTTCTGCCAGTCCTTCCTGGATTGAAGGATCAAAATCCCCGCCTCCGGGAAGGGCTGGCTGTGATTGGATCATAAGCGCCGTGGCTCAGCCAATCAGAGCCAGCCCTTCCTGGAGGCGGGAATTTTAATCCTCCAATCCAGCAAGGGCTGGCAGAAGATTGAAGACGAATGCTGGGGTGCTTCAGGGGAGAAGATACGCTGACAACGCTTCTTGGGTGTTCTATTATTTTTTAATATTGTTTTTACTGCAGCAAGGGCTTATTTTCAGGTAGGGCTTATATTTCAAGCCCCCCTGAAAATCCTCGCATGTGGTGCTTTGTAGAGACACAATCATGTTATCGCCGCCAGAGAACGCAGCGATATCGCACGGACCACTGATTTTCTCGCATCCATATCATGTCGCCCATGTGGATGCGTCCTAAGGCTGATGTGGCCCTTGGTGAAAATGATTTGCCACTCCTGATACAGTTTGTGGAGCAATATATTTAATTAACTTTAATAATGCAAATCTAGTTCCCGGGTCAAAAAGAGGGACATTTAAGAGGTTAAGAGAGACAGGGGGGACATGGGTCCAAAATAGGGACCCAAAAAAGGGACATTTGTATGCAGTAGGAGGACAGTCTGAACACAACATGTTTACATCTTCTAGAGGTCTTCGGAAGGACTGACTTCCATAAAGGGGGGAGACGTGTATATAAATCGCTGACAGAAATGAAGTCTATAATTAGCTACAACATTTGGCAGCAAATCAGCAAAAACAAGCTCTTGGTATGCTATACGGGTCACGTGCGCCGCGAGCTATGTGCCACAGGATCCGCTGCATCTCCATTTACATTTCTATTAGACCGGCTGATTGTTTCCTTAAGTGACTGGAAATTTGTGTATTTTGTTGCAAGTTTCTTCTTGATTTCCAACATCTTTTAGCATCAATGAGGCTGCAGCACAACAGAGACGTTGCAGCAAATGTTTGATTAGAGTTGCTGCAAATGAAGCGTGACACTAACGACACCCAATTATACACCTCTCCCCGTGACATCACAGGTTCACTACTACAAACCGCAGGGATTGTTTGTCCGCTATCTGCAACCTCATCTATAAAAAACGGAGCTTCTTGTGTTTCCGCCCACTAGGGTTCACTCACAGAAGTGTATTTTGGCTGCGTATTACACACGTTTTTTATGTACGTAATACACATTGCTAAAACGCCATTGATTTACATTGAGCCATTCGGACCTGTGTTTTCACAAGAGCAGACTACACACATGTAAAAAAGGCAGCGTGTCCTATTTTAGTGCATATTCCCCAGCGTTATAATTAATGGGTGCATAAAATATGAGGTGAATATGCAGGTTATATGCACTTTTGCTGCGTACTGCATATTACGCAGCTGAAATATTCTCATGTGAGTGAGCCCCAACTGACCTAAATCTGATATGTCCGTCTGAGTTTGTGGTACCACCATAATTCCTCAGCAGGACACCCGCTGTCTTGGGGTCAAATCGCTCCCTATATTGAATCGTGTAACTTGTACCTCAAAAACATCTCCAGAATCTAGCTTTGTCTTATTTTGGACACAGGAAAAACTCTTTTTGTTACCCTGATCCATTCTAAGTTTAATTAGCAACTTGCTAATGATTGGACTTCCCGTCACTAAACTCCCACAATCCCATCTATCCTGGATGCAGCAGCCAGGCTCATCTTTTTATCCAATTGATACCCTGATGCCCCTTCTTTGTGCCAGTCACTATACAGATGACTCCACCCTGTGCCAGTCACAACACGGATGACTCCACCCTGTGCCAGTCACTACACGGATGTCTCCACCCAGTACCAGTCACTACACGGATGACTTCATCCAGTACCAGTCACTACATGGATGACTCCACCTTGTGCCAGTCACTACACGGATGTCTCCACCCTGTGCCAATCACTACACAGATGACTCCATCCAGTACCAGTCACTACATGGATGTCTCCACCCAGTACCAGTCACTACACGGATGACTCCACCTTGTGCTAGTCACTACACGGATGACTCCACCCAGTACCAGTCACTACACGGATGACTCCATCCAGTACTAGTCACTACATGGATGACTCCACCTTGTGCCAGTCACTACACGGATGTCTCCACCCTGTGCCAGTCACTACACGGATGACTCCACCTTGTGCTAGTCACTACACGGATGACTCCATCCAGTACCAGTCACTACACGGATGTCTCCACCCTGTGCCAGTCACTGCACTCATTGTCCGTCCACTATAGAAAACAAAATACACTCACTACTTTCATTTATTAATCTCTCCACAGTGCTGCGCCGTCCTATATCTCCTCCTCATTTCTGTCTACCACCCTACTTGTGTGCTCCATTCTGCTGACAATCTCAGACTAACATCCTTCCTAGTCTGAACCTCCCGGTCCTATAATAAATACTTTTCCTGAACTGCACCAGTTCTCTGCAATGCGCTTACCTCCCCCCCCCCCATCTTTTTAGGAAGGCTTACCATATTCCCTAATCTGTAAATTATATGAAAACACAAAGATGTGACTCTGCTGACTGCACTCACATGAGGATTGACACACTATATAAAGGAGTGACTTCCTTGATGATACTAAAAGGAGAGTTAGTGGTCAGATGACTAGTGCTGAGTGATGAGCTGTCCACAAATGAGTGCAAGAGGGACTCATGTATCCAAGATGAATACTGGTGCTGGAGGCATCATGAATGTTCACCCTTCCTACCATACACTTACCCGTCACCTATAACTGGTGTCAGATTATGAAGATTGTGGGCCCTAAACAATGGGTGAGGCTGAGAAACATTGAGGCTGAGTTGTGCGTAGAGGTGTGACACAGGATTCAGGATACGATGCAGCAGATGGAGAAACCAAAATATCCAATATTTATTTAAAACCAAAAAATACAGTAGATGCATTGAGCAGGGCGTGGGATCCCTTCCAACTCTACCATTCTAAGTGAATAATCATATAATAATGATGATTAAGCAGTTAATTCGTTATCTTCCAGTATCTCTACTACTAAATAAAATGTAGGGATAAAATTATATTTTGAGCAATCAATAGTAAAAGTAATCCCTGGTGAACAATGGCAAAACACTTTGTGTCTTTTAGCTATGGCTGGTGCACTGCCATCCTATAATATTGCAGTTTGTAAGAAGTAGCACAAGCAACAACAGTTTGTTAAACAGTCCAATTTTCTCAGGGTCCTTTGTGTCTTCTGAAACAGGCCTGTAGACTAAGGCCTCATGTCCAAAAAGAAGAATTAAAATCCACAGCGGATCACCCGCACGCGGATCCGCACCCCATAGGGATGCATCAACCACCCGCGGGTAGATAAATACCTGCGGATGGTCAATAAAAGTGAATTAAAAAAAATATGGAGCATGAAAAAAAATGGACATGCTCCATTCAGGTGCGGGTGTCCTGCTGGGTCGGCTCCCGCAGGCTTCTATTGAAGCCTATGGAAGCCGTCTGGATCCGCGGGAGACCTAAAATCAGAATAACTTACCCGCAGCGGACCGCGTAGGTCTTCTCTTCTTCGCGGCCGGATCTTCTTTCTTCGGCCGGCGGATGTGCCCGGCGCATGCGCATGGCATGCTGCCGGCCGAAGAAAGAAGATCCAGCCGCGAAGAAGAGAAGACACGCACGGTCCGCTGCGGGTAAGTTTATTCTTATTTTCAGGCCTCATGTCTGCGGGGCAGGAGGGACCCGCTACGGATTCTCCATGGAGAATCCGTAGCGGGCCTGATTTTCCCTGTGTACATGAGGCCTAACTGTTATTGCATCTATCAGTGTGCATAGCTAGTGTTTGCATTGAGGTCGGTCTCACTTACGTTTTTCGTGGGAGTCACAGCTGCTACTGATCCAGGCTTGTCTGGGGTCAGAAGCGCAGCTCTACCCCTTCTCTCCTCGGCCCTAGTTACAGTCCAGCTGTCCTCACCAGATTGGGGCTGTAGCATGATTACTACCTCTCCTCCTTGTGGCTCTAGGCAGTGGGCACAGCAAGTTTCTCACTGTTTCAAACTCCATTCCTCTACTCTCCTGGTACACCATCTCCTCATTAACAGTAGCTGTTTTTTCTTTTCTGTTCAGTTCCTCCTCTATAGACACATAATTAAAAATTGTCCCCTTTTTATATAAGGGCATCATCTTACCAGAAGTTCTGAGGGAGCATGCTCAATTTTGATGTAGCAGAATTTGGCGCAAAGTTTGGTACATTGTTTCACCCCATGTATATGTAAGGGTGTGTGCCTTATAGTAGCAGAACTGGGGGGAAAGCTTGCATTATATACAAGTGCAACCTACTATACATGTAGCCATATAGGAGTGTACAGCCAATTAAAATGAAGGATGTAATCAACCAGGACTAGGACCCCTCACTCCATGAGCTATATGGCAGCCATAAGGACTACATGTGATACATACAACTTTACCCAAACTATATAGATTTATGCATACAGTCATAGGCTACAGCTTTTATAGTGGTGTCCACAAACAGAAAACATGCCAGGGCCCAAGGGCTTGCAAGGATCATGGTGATATGGGTAGATTTGTTCTATGTTCCTTAAGCTAGGGGCCTACATACACCTGGAGCCGCCGCATGCAAGAGCCTCAGTCTACATTTCATTGGATGAAGATGTCTAGCTTGCAGCATGATATTAGCTCATACTATGTATGATAATAAATCCCATATGTCTAACCTGTTATTACTCCGTATGATACTGTATATGATGTCACTGCATGAATTTATTTACATTTGGTTTAACCAGGTTTAATATCCTCCCTGCAGCAGTTCTCATCTCAAGCACAAATGCCTTGTCTTAAGACAGATTCTTTCTTGATTACCTGGCTGAGATATGATGGCATTATGGCAGATGGTATTTACTATGAAATGTCACCTGCTGTTCCTTATGTGTTTTCTGTGTACAGACATCAATATGCATTTTGCATAATGAGAAGATTTCTCAATGTGTTTATCTACTCTCTAGCTCCCTCCAACATACTCTCATAGGGCATGAATGCCTAATTGGGGATTTACTATGGTACGATTTTCATCTCAGCCAAAGCCAATCCATAGTAGACAAGAGAGCTGCATGTAGTAATGCTAATTTAAAGTGGTTTTCCATGCTGATGCCATACTGCTGAGAGTCCTTCAGTCAGCTCTTAGCAGAAAAGGAGTTGAAATACTGTATAAACCCAATTTGCTCTCATATTTGCGGAAAATTTGAAGTCTCATGTTTCTTGGCATCATGAACTTATATCATTGTACATACAGGACTTGTCATCACTAAGATCCAATAGTTTGTGTAGGAATCTTCACATAAGAAACAGACCCTAGTGGTGTATGGCATTGGCTGTAGTCACCTCCAAATATGGTTGTCTTCTGCTGGACCTCAGGGTCTATTGTGTTATTAGAACTTGGGCCCATTAGGGGAACTTTGCACAAAGTATGGGTACTTTTTGATATTAGTAGAATATAGAACCAGCCAAAAGGAACTGCATGTTACGATACACATCTGTATGTCTGTACAACAGGACTGATCTCTGTACAGCCTCTTTGTTACTAGTTTTTCTGTTCTTGCTGTTGTTATTTCACATTGCATTTAAAGTATGGATAACCATAGAAGTTAGTCAGCCGGGCCAGCAACAGGTGATTCTACGGTAACAGTTTAGGGCTCATGTCCACGGGCAAAATATGATTTAAGATCCGCAGCGGATCTCCCGCATGCGGATCCGCATCCCATAGGGATGCATTGACCACCCGCGGGTAGATAAATACCCGCGGATCGTCAATAAAAGGGATTTAAAAAAAAATGGAGCATGGAAAAATCCGGACCATGCTCCATTTTCGTGCGGGTCTCCCGCGGGGACGGCTCCCGCGGGCTTCTATTGAAGCCTATGGAAGCTGTCCGGATCCGCGGGAGACCTAAAATAGGAATTTAAAGTATTTACCATCCGTAGCGGACCGGGAAGGTCTCCTCTTCCTCACGGCCGCATCTTCCTTGCTTCGGCTCGGCGGATGTGCCCGGCGCATGCGCGCGGCACGTCGACGACGTGCCGGCGACGTGCCGCCGGCGTCAGGAATTCATCCGCCGGCCGAAAATGAAGATCCGGCCGTGAGGAACAGCTGACCTTCCCCGCCCGCTACGGATAGGTAAATGCTTTTAAATTCCTATTTTCAGCCCTCATGTCCGCGGGGCAGGAGGGACCCGCTGCAGATTCTACATGGAGAATCTGCAGCGGATCTGATTTTCCCCGTGGACATGAGGCCTAATCTTTCATTTGTCATTTTAACCTTATTCTTTGATTTTCTTTTGTTCAAAAATAAATATGGAATATTTTTGTAACTCCTTCTACTGCATTGTATCCTGAATCTGCATTGTGGTACCACCTACGACACTAAGGAAATATTATAGTATATCTATTGGAGGGTAATAGGCTGAACTGGATGGACAAATATACATACTATGTTACCTACACTCACCAGCATAGCATAAGGCGCTGAGCATTGAAAAACAGATGTACAAATGCATTGCGCCAAACACCAAATAGCCAAGTTGGACTTACTATAGACTTTGCCATATTCTTTGTTGCAGTATACAGGGATTGTTAAATACTATCTAATATACCATATTTTTCTAAATATAAAATGCAGTTTTCAAGATAAATTGTTCCTAAAAAGCATCTGCACCTTATCCTCCAGAGGCAGGGGGATCCAATAGATCCAGAAAGCCGTGGCCACTGTCTTAGGGTGACTACCCACTACAGTTTTTTTTCACTGCGAAATTCGCAGCATTTTTTTTTCTGCAGGGGTCTATGGGACTTGTAATGTTAAAATCGCGATCGCGCAAAATCGCAATTTACAGCTAAATAGCGATTTTGCGCGATCGCGATTTTAACATTACAAGTCCCATAGACCCCTGCAGAAAAAAAAACGCTGCGAATTTCGCAGTGAAAAAAAAACTGTAGTGGGTAGTCACCCTTAACGATCTATCAGTGTACTGATCAATCTTCTTGAGCAGATCATGCTGAAGATACTGGAGATCACTCACATCTCCTCTCCTGTACACACAGGGACAGACATTAGCAAAGATCAAAAGGTCTTGTAATAGCAGCAGGACCATTGATAATGTGATAACCATGTGAGCAGCTGGAGGGGGTCATGTATTACTACACTTGTATGTGGGGATTTAGTGTTAACAAAAAAACTCAATGTTTGACACGCCATCTACAGATGTGTGTGTGCATGTAGCAGAGCTGTATGAGCTGTGTGCGTGCATGTAGCAAAGCTGTATGAGCTGTGTACATGCATGTAGCAGAGCTGTATGAGCTGTGTGCGTGCATGTAGCAGAGCTGTATGAGCTGTGTGCGTGCATGTAGCAGAGCTGTATGAGCTGTGTGTGTGCATGTAGCAGAGCTGTATGAGCTGTGTGTGTGCATGTAGCAGAGCTGTATGAGCTGTGTGTGTGCATACTGCAGAGCTGTATGAGCTTTGTGTGTGCATGCTCCAGAGCTATGTATGTAGCCAAGTTGCATATGCATAGAATCATAGAATAGTAGAGTTAGAAGGGACCTCCAGGGTCATCGGGCCCAACCCCCTGCTCAATGCAGGATTCACTAAATCATCCCAGAAAGATGTCTTTCCAGCATTTGTTTGAACACATTGAAGGAGAACTCACCAACTCCCGTGGCGGCCTGTTCCACTCATTGATCACCTTTAGTGTCAGAAAGTTGTTTCTAATTTCTGTCTTCACCCTTTTAAGTTTAATCTCATTGGTTCTAGTCTTTCCTTGTGCAAATGAGAATAGGGCTGATCCCTCTACACTGTGACAGCCCTTCAGATATTTGTAAACAGCTATTAAGTCTCCTCTCAGCTTTCTTTTTTTGCCAGCTAAACATTCCCAGATCCTTTAACCGTTCCTCATAGGACATGATTTGCAGACCGCTCACCATCCTGGTAACGCTTCTCTGAAGTTGCTCTAGTTTGTCTATGTCTTTTTTAAAGTGGGGTGTCCAGAACTGGACACAGTATTCCAGATGAGGTCTGACTAAGGAAGAGTAGAGGGGGATAATTATCTCACGTGATCTAGACTCTATGCTTCTCTTCATACATCCCAGAATTGTCTTTGCCTTTTTGGCTGCTGCATCACATTGTTGACTCATGTTCAGTCTTGTTACGATCATGTGAGCAAACTAAGCACGGAGCCCACACGATCGTGACCAAAGAGGGACTGGGTACGCACACGGGTTTCATGCAAACTGACTCTGTTCTACACGGGAGGATGGCATGGCCCTACCTAAGTGGGGACATTGTCCCAATAAGGGCAGCCCAGCGTTCTTCGGATCTGGGCCCTAGCTGATCCTAGGAGCCACGCACCAGAACAGGACACATTCACATGCCACATGACAGGGACTGAACCACAGGACACACAGAGCCAGAATACACAGCATACAGTAGCCAAAATGCAACCACTAGTAACAGATGATAAGCTGAATATAAATGCGAGGTGTTAGTTTGTACATTGGCCAATGAACTTAAGCTGCAAGCCCTGGCAAGGCCCCTCGTATCTTGCAGTCCCTACACTAGCAAGACACAACTACTAGAGGGCCCTAGGGGCCAACCTAGCGCAGACATAGCAAACAAACTCAGTAGACCAAACTGACACAAAATAAACGTACAAACGGAGATGAACAGCAAGGCACAGATCACACAGCAAGTTGCAACAGAACAGAGAACAAGGAACAGGACACATGTCACAGATACATCCAAACAGCACAAGACCAGCTTCAGACTGACCAGGAGCTGGGTTTATATGTGAGCACAGACCTAGGAGATTGGCTAGCAGGAAGTACCACACCCAGCCAGCTCAATCAATTAACCCTGTGAGGGCTGTGCTGCTAGGAGGCTCAGAACTACAGATCCCAGCAGCACACATAACAAGTCTATGATCTATTAGTATACCCAAGTCTTTTTCACATGTGCTGCTGCTTAACCCAATTCCTCCCATTCTGTATGTACTTTTTTTCATTTTTCTTGCCCAGATATAGGACTTGTCATTTCTCCTTGTTAAATACTATTCTGTTCAAGCTTTTCTAGCTCTTTTTTAATACTCTCCCTCTCTTCCCTAATGTTAGCTATCCCTCCTAGCTTTGTCACAAAAATTTCCAACCAAGCTGCATTACAAACATGCAGAATGAGAGAATACTCACTTAGGGGATCCAATAATGAAAGAGGATTTATTTACAGATACAAAAGATCCCCACTCAGGGGGACCAGAAACATACAACGCGTTTCGGCTATATATAGCCTTTTTCAAGTATAAAACATCTCACAGATGTTTCTGGTGTTTTAGTTCTTTAGTTCACTAGAGAATGTTTTAGTTCTCTAGTGAGCGCGACAAGACAGATGTATTTGGTGATGCGCAGGCGCACCTCCGCTGCACCGCCATTGGCGAGGCGGAAGGGAAGGGGGTGCACATCATAAGCTATGCCTACACAAACAAGCAGACATATGAGGGCAGACGTTGTAGCCTCATGTAGGCAATTATTAAGCTAGCAGTGATACCCGGCGTTGCCCGGGTTTAAAACTTGAACTAAAGACACATTTAACATGGATGGAGATTTTAAAGAAAATCTGTGCTACCCATAGCAACCAATCACATATCCAAGCAAAAGATGACAAGACCAAAAACGTAGTGTACAGAACTGTGCTGACAACATATTGCAGTTACATTCCTTTCACTAGTTCAACTTTTTACGTTTCAATAAACAGTAAAACACAAATTAGATTAAAAACAATAGAAATTCCATGCGGACGTAGTTGCGGGTAACAAGCTAGTATATATATATATATATATATATATATATATATATATATATATATATATAATGCAACTAAGAGTATGGCAAAGTCTCCATTGAGTCAGGCTTGGCCAGATGATAGTGTCAGTATTGGCCACTTGTTACACCACGTGTCCTTGCTTTTTTTTAGACTTTTTTGTCATTTGTCATCTATGACTGATGAACCCCCTGGTATAAAGCCAGGTTTTCTCTTGAGTTGATGCTCCGTTTCCTTCTTGACTAGGACTCTGGTGCCCTTTCCTTTGAGAAATAGGTATGCCTGATTTCGGTATTGCAGTAGCGTCTCTGCATGTTACAATCGTCCCATTTTTTTTTTTTTAGATTAGGTCAGCTTTTAAAGGGTTGGCTATTTGATACAGTCCTCTTAATAGGATAGCCAATGATCCGCATTTCCACATTGCCCACTTAGAGCACATATTGAGTATCCTTCAGACCGGCGCTCTTCAGCTTCTAGTTTTCCAACTGTTAAAAAATATACAGCTGTTTCTTTAAGGAATTGACATTAAACCCCAGAGACCTACTTAGGCTTCAAGCTCACGAATGACGTAGAGTTCCTATACCAATGCCAACTTTTCAAGTCCTGGCAGTAAGTGAAGTGCCAGTTATGACAGGCATCCTCTGTGTACTGCGCTGCGGGGTGTTATATGACCACAGTAATGTATTATGCGGCACAGCTCTCTCAGCCAGCATGTAAGTTAATAGCTCTTTGCATAAAAGTTTCAGAACATATTTGGACATTGCAATGCATCAGGTGATTATCATGGATTGCAAGGCCTGTACTAACATTTCCTCCTGATGTCACTGTCCAAGATTTTTTTATTTCGTTACAAGCAATTACAGATCCAGTATGTCATTTCTTATACAACCTCTATTATTATTAGTATTGTGCTAGAAAACGTGTTCCAGCCAAGTCCCACTACTAATCTTACTAACCAGCCCTGGGTATTAAGTGCTGGGGAGGGACGACAGGCCAGTCTGCCTTGAACATGGTAGGGCTAGGGCAGAAAACTGAGTATTTGCCCCAGTGAAGCTATCATTCAGGGCTCAGTCACCCGGGCGCTTGTACGCGCGTCTGTCAGTTGCGTTTGCGATCCGCATCTATATAGAACCAATGCTTTTCAATGGGAGCGGTCACATGTCCGAATTTTACATACGCACAAACGCATGCTTCAAAAATTATAGGACACAACTATTCGCAGAACACGGCTATCTGCATTCTGCGTTTTAATGTTGCGCACAAATGTATGTTTTGAAGATGCCTGCGATTTTTATTTTTTTGACCACGCCGCACTATACTCCCGTCATGGAGCGCGACGAAAAAGTTCCGGCTGCTCAAAGATTCATGCGCATTTTGATGCGCACTGCCCATATACTCAGGTCAGACGGGCGTTGAAGCGGCGCAGGTAAACGCTGCTAGGTGCAGATTTTTCCCCGTGATGCCCGCTTTGGTCACGTGATTTTTTTAAACGCATCAGCTAGGCGCACAAAAATTCGTGCGACAAAATGCCGTGTGACTGAGCCCTCAGACACTAATAAATACAGTACCAGTAATTATCTCCATCTCATTGGATACATTTGCTGAAAGCAGATCACAGTTCACCCTCCTAAAGTAAGCAGATCGCTATTCTTTAATTGGTAAGGTAGTAATTCCTCATCTTCATAATGCCATCTTATCTAGCATTATCTAGAATTGCACAAGACCATGTCTAGAGAAGTGGGGACTCTATGGTTAGACTCCAAATAAAGCCCTTCATACTCTCATTGCAGACCATTATCCCTTGACAAGAGGGTCAAGTACTTGCCTAACTTCTCTTCCTACCAGGGTCGGCCTCAACATCAATACAGCACCAGAATCCAACTTCTAACATATATGCAGCATGAACCAACCTCAGTCCATACAATATATACAATACCAGAATCAAGCTCATAACATAAATACAGCACCAGAATCAAACTTCTAAGATATATGCATTATGAACCAACCTCAGTCCATACAATATATACAATACCAGAATCAAACGCATAACATAAACACTGCACAAATTAACCTCAGTACAGAGATACAATACCAGAACCAAGCACATACCATACATGGCAGCCTGTGTAAGAAACGTGTTCGGTGCCCTCCCAAGAAAAAAATATTAATACCAGCTGAAAGTATAGTATCAGCAGTATCCCGCTGAGAACTCAGCGTGCGGTACTGATAAGAGTCATCGCTGACTTTTAGCTTGCTAAAAGTCAGCGATGAACGAACAATGCACAATGGCTGCGTGTTTAGACGCAACAATTATTGCTCAAAAGATGGCTTTTGAGCGCGTTTTAAACAATAATCGTTGTGTCTAAATGGCCCTTTAGACCGTATGGCGGCTTGTACATCCCGGCTGGTCCTCGCTACCATTCTGCAGAGGACAATCTGTTCCAGCCTGCCTGTCTTTATCCTGTGAGTCTTCTGCACGGATCAGAGGACATTGTGTTATACTACTGCTTAACCCAGTGAGTAAGGGACCTGTCACACAGAACGGAATATTCTAGAACAGCATTTTAGAATGTTCAGCACCAAAATCTGCACTGCTAACATGCGGATTTTGGTGCGGAATTCAGGAATGAGGTTGCAAAATATTCTTTCCCGTGTGAAAGGTCCTTCAGGGCTCGGTGAAAATGAGTTTGATACCCCTGGTGTAGAGGGCCAATTCCTCCACACCAGACCCTCTTGTCTTTGGCTATTATGGTCAGGTCCCATTTTGTTCTTTGGGGCAGCTTTTTGTCTGTTTGCCATAATTACTATCAAGGTAGGTCATTTAAAACTTATTCACATGACCATATTTACGCAGGTATTTTGGCGCGTAAAAACAAAGCACCGACAACGCGAGCACGCAATGCATCAAATTTCAGCGTCTTCACTCATACAAACGTTTTTTTTTCCATGTAACATATATGCACGTGAAAAAATAGGCAATATGCGATAATTTTCGGCCGTATATTTTATACAGCGCGTGAAAAGATAGGTCTTGCCCTATCTTTTGATGTGACATGCAGCAAGCTCCCATAGACTTCAATGGCAGCTGGAAAAAAAAAGAGGGGGAGGGAGTTACAATGCTGGAAAAAGAAGACAGCCATCTCTAATTAGGCATTTTAATGCCATTCCAACACTTCTGCATATTTTTTAACATTCATGCAGTAGCGCCCCGTGTAAATGGCTTTAAATATGCTAATTAGGATCGTGACTTATTTGTGTCAAAAAGTCATTCATGCATATATACGGTGCGTACAGGCGAACGTAACAACGCATACAGGCCTCACGTCCACGGCCATACTAATAAAACGCTTCAGGTTTCCCTGCAGTGTTTTACCATAGTTTGTAAATAACGTGTCTGCCGGCGGAGTATTCTGCGCATGCCCTCATATCACACCGTGTGACTTTAAAAAAAAAAAAATGTATGAAATCGCCGCCCATACGCAATTCATTGCGCATGGATAGCGTTAGCTTACGCTGCCTATGGGGCTTACGTTGCATGGTATGCCGTGAAGTAGAGAATGCTGCGATCTATTTCTCATCCGTATCTGCAACTACATGTATCAATGAAAGTACATTGACTTTCATTGACTCCAATCACCACGTATCATGCAACCGCGAATCGCACGTGTAATACGCTCTCCCTGTGTCAATGGAGGGAGAGCTGTAAATGCATAAAGTCGTTGCAGATAATCAGAGCCCTGATCACGGAGTGATCGCTGGACATTAGGAGTGGATGTCCTGTTCGCACCCAGCGCAGCTCTCACATAGCAGGCGTAGTACCACACAATACGTCTTCTACATAGTCGCTGCCAGAATGTGCTGTTCCCACAGGTCTCTATGGAAGTGATTAGTGATTCTACGGCGGAGGCTCAGCCGCTCACATATTGTGCAATGACCAGTGATTGGGCGATAAGGACCACCGCCTCTTCCTAGTACAACGTCTTGGGAACAGCCCGTGCTTTCCAGGAAACTCTTGTTTTCATCTCCAGTGTTTACATTCTTACATTGTTTCCTCATTACTGACACTTTGTGCTTCCATCGGAGAATAGAAAGGGAGAAGTGATTGTAGGTTTATGTAATCTGTTCTACACAGCCTTCTAACATGCCGATGTAGCAGAGCTGAAGTTTAACTCTCTCAGTTTAACCCTTTGGTGCAGCATGGTTTGTGCAGGCGAATAATACAGCAAACCTACCTGCAGTCCAAGTAAAACCGTGAATGACACAATGTGATATCATATGAATGTAAGAGCAATGGCGCACACCTTAGCACAACTTTTTTGCTCTATGAACAAGACTTTTTTGCGTGCGTGTTGGCATATTTTACGTTACTTGTTCGGCCTGCAAGGACGTACTTTTTTTGCACCCAGGACACAAACACACTTAACCCCTTCCAATCCAATTTTGGATTCAGGGTTTCCTAAAAGACTTTCTCTTTTTGCTGTTATACAACGGTGTCATCTGCTGGCTAAAGCCAGTGTGTGTGCGCCAGAGAGGCTCCGACAGCAGAGTGGCTGGCAATAGATGGTAAGAATACCCTGTCAGATGTCTTCTGACATTGGAGCTGTACAAGCTTCAATCAGAATGTAGGAAGACGTCAGACAGTGGATTGGAAAGAGTTAAAATGCTTAATTTGTCTAACGAGCTCCAGGCGTGTTACACGCCAAGATAGTATATGGGGATTTGGCAGTACTCAGCAGTACACAATGCATTGCATACTGCTGTGTGATCCCTGCGTAGGAGATACACGTGCGGTAAACACTGATAAATACTCGTGTGAGAAAGTCTTTAATAGAACACTGCAGGGACCACTAAGAAAAGAAACTGTGGGTAACAACTGCTCATAGGCAGTCTTAGGGCTTATTTCGACGTGCGTATATTGGTTGAGTTTTCACGCCCGGCCGATATACGCTGTCCCTCTCTGCAGAGGGAGGAGGCTGGCCGGGCCGGGAGCAGTGCACTGAGCTCCCGCCCCCTCTCCACTCCTCGCTACTAGTTGCAATGGGAGGGGGTGGTACTTAGCTCCACCGTGTCCTGCCCCTTCCACTGCAAACAGTGGCGAGGGGCGGAGAGGGGGCGGGAACTCAGTGCACTGCTCCGAGCCCGCCTGCAGAGAGGGACAGCGTATATTGGCCAGGCGAGAAACCCTGGCCAATATACGCAAGTCGGAATAAGCCCTTAAAGCCACAGTTGCACATATGCTATACATTAGGATGGGCCATAAATGTTATACTAACAGAAAATTCCTTTAACTGCTTGATGCCTTATGACAAATATGCTAGTCATGAGTGCCAGGCTGTAAAATGGGATTGTTCTCAGTAAGAGAAACCAAGTAATATTGTGGATATAATACCTTTTAATGGCTAACAAAAAACATGATGTTATAGCGAGCTTTCAAATTTACTTAGGGTTCTCCTTCAGGCTTAATAGATATGAAGACACATACATATATATATATATATATATATATATATATATACACACATACATATGAAAAGGCAAATACATGGTGTGATTAATTTGCACTTAAAACAATACCAGAACAGGATGAGTGGAGGAATAAATACTTAATTAGTCTACTGATATGGGATGTGAAAGTTTTCGGTCTCTAAATCGGTGTTAGGGGGTCACCAGGCCAGCGTGTTATCTCTGCTATAGATTTCTCATAATTTCCACTGATGCAGAAATCCACTTCAAATGTTGATTCCTGTCTTGAAAGTGTCAAATATGGTTATAAACTTGAACTGCCAAATTATTTTATAATGTTGAAATTTGAAGTTGGCTTTTAGTATAGTAACTTTCACATGTTCTATGTCATGTCTGTGGCTAGGTAAATGCTCCGCCACAAGTAATTCTGTCTGACATAAAGCCCTCCAACAGGACATTTACTACATAGGATCAGGTACACAACATTGGACTTAGAACATGTGAATGTTCCCGGGATCTTATAGTCCTGCTGTGTGTTGGGGATTTGTATCTTGTCCTTGGCCAGTAAACTCCTTTATAACCTACACAAGGATGACTGTCTGAAAACCATATACCCAGACCCTCCGCTCCTATGTTACAAGCAATCTCCAAATTTGAGAAACTGTATAATCAGGAGTGCCTTGCCCTCTGACACACAAAAAGGAACTTATCCCTGTAATATAAGGAACTGCGAGACCTGCTCACATATACTGACCACGGACCAGATAGCTCTACTGGCTAACATGGCACCAAACCTTTTTCTTTTTGCCAGGCTGCAGTCGCATCTTGACGAGGACCCTAGTCACGCTGACCGTGCTTGCATTGCCACTACCCCTGCATGATCAACAGCTGAAATCCAAAGAGGGGTAAATGGCTGATCTCAGGCATTCAACCCCTAGTAGGTGGCAGTCAACCGCGGCATACAAGGGCAGAGGAAAAAACCTCTGTGAGGCAAACGGTGGTCATACTCTAGAAGGAAGGACATCCCAGGGTTCATTGATGCACCCTAGGTTTATAAGGCCATTTGCTTGTTTCCTATGGCTATACTGCTCGTATACCTATAATATACTAGTATATATAGATATAGGACGATAGTCAACAATAATTTTAAACTCCTCATGTGATTAAAAAAAAAATCAAATAATATAGACATATTTATTATAATACAACCATAACAGCCTGTATGATATTTTTTTGTAGTTTTCCTAAAATAAATGTTAATTAAATACCATTTAATGAAAATATCCTAAAAATAGAAAAATTTGGAAATGCAGAAAAAAAAATTCTAGGTCAAAAGTGACATTGGATCTGAAGAGGTTAAAAAAATTAGCACTTGAATGGGTATAGGCTGGCATTCATGATAGGTATCAGCCGCTGTATTTGGGCGCTGGGAACATTTATGTGTTTCACTTTGAGGAGTAAAGCTGCCAAAAGCAGAGCACGCAAAACCTTTCCCCAGTATTGTTACCACTATGTGTGAGGGATAATAGGCAGGTTTAGACCTGCGGCTGACTGAGGGATTGTATCTGTGCGCAGCTCCTTCTGGAACGTTATTACAAGGGGTCAGACTTTGTTTTTCCCTTTAAATCCCCCCCAAATGATGACATCATAGATTTTTTTATATAAACTTCTGCTACGTGACCTGATGATAATGGTGTCTGTACCTGTTACCGGCACGGGCGGCCGGATGATAATGGTGTCTGTACCTGTTACCGGCACAGGCGGCCGGATGATAATGGTGTCTGTACCGGTTACCGGCACGGGCGGCCGGATGATAATGGTGTCTGTACCTGTTACCGGCACGGGCGGCCGGATGATAATGGTGTCTGTACCTGTTACTGGCATGGGCGGCCGGATGATAATGGCGTCTGTACCTGTTACCGGCACGGGCGGCCGGATGATAATGGTGTCTGTACCTGTTACCGGCACGGGCGGCCGGATGATAATGGTGTCTGCACCTGTTACCGGCACGGGCGGCTGGATGATAATAGTGTCTGTACCTGTTACCGGCACGGGCGGCCTGATGATAATGGTGTCTGTACCTGTTACCAGCACGGGCGGCCGGATGATAATGGTGTCTGTACCTGTTACCGGCACGGGCGGCCGGATGATAATGGTGTCTGTACCTGTTACCGGCACGGGCGGCCGGATGATAATGGTGTCTGCACCTGTTACCGGCACGGGCGGCTGGATGATAATAGTGTCTGTACCTGTTACCGGCATGGGCGGCCTGATGATAATGGTGTCTGTACCTGTTACCAGCACGGGCGGCCGGATGATAATGGTGTCTGTACCTGTTACCGGCACGGGCGGCCGGATGATAATGGTGTCTGTACCTGTTACCGGCACAGGCGGCCGGATGATAATGGTGTCTGTACCTGTTACTGGCACGGGCGGCCGGATGATAATGGTGTCTGTACCTGTTACTGGCACGGGCGGCCGGATGATAATGGTGTCTGTACCTGTTACCGGCACGGGCGGCCTGATGATAATGGTGTCTGTACCTGTTACCGGCACAGGCCGCCGGATGATAATGGTGTCTGCACCTGTTACCGGCACGGGCGACCGGATGATAATGGTGTCTGCACCTGTTACTGGCACGGGCGGCCGGATGATAATGGTGCCTGTACCTGTTACCAGCATGGGCGGCCGGATGATAATGGTGTCTGTACCTGTTACCAGCACGGGCGGCCGGATGATAATGGCATCTGTACCTGTTACCAGCACGGGCGGCCGGATGATAATGGTGTCTGTACCCGTTACCAAAAGAGCGGCCGGATGATAATGGCGTCTGTACCTGTTACTAGCACGGGCGGCCGGATGATAATGTTGTGTGTACCTGTTACCGGCGCGGGCGGCCGGATGATAATGGCATCTGTACCTGTTACCGGCGCGGGCAGATGGCGCTCAGCCCACAAACCTGCCACTGAAGGAGGTTTTGTTCCTATTAAAAGTTTGCAGGTGTGTAAACAAGATAAAAAGTAAAATGAAGCAAGAATAAAAGAGCCATTGAATGACATGACAACATGAGACTGATTGTACATAATTTTTCTTAGTGTTCATATTGACTACAATATATAAAACCTTTGGAATATATTTTCCTTGCCTTTTATGCTATTGTTTTGTCATGGAGACTGCCAACAATCAGGTTAGCTTATTTTGGCTTCTTTAAAGTGGTTGTCCAACTTTGCTGCAGGAAGCAAACAGCTCCGTACATTGCACAGTGGCCCAAGTTGGTACTGCAGGCTGTGTCTTATTCAGTTCAGTGGGAATTAGTTTCAACTTGGGTCACTGTGCAAAGTACAGAGCACTCTACGTTAGTTAAGGTCCTTAAAAGGGAGTATTCCGATAAATTGAAATGATCCCCTTTCTATAGGAAAGTGGATACCTATCTGATTAATGGGGATCTGACCACTGGGACATCCACCAATCCCAAGAACGAACTCCCGAAGGAACGAAGCGGTGACCGTGTTACTTTCCACCTCTCCATGTCTTTCAGTGGGACTGTTGAAGTTTGCTGAGCGCTTGAACTTGGCAATGTGCATCTTTAGCCATCGCTCTATTCTTTCAGGGGGGATCAAGAACTCCATTCTTAGGATTGGTTGGGGGTCCCAGCAGTTGGACCCCACTGATCAGATAGCTATCCTCTATTCTGCGGACAAGGAATAACTTTAGATTACCAAAATACCACATGAAGGGGATCTTGACATCATATTGAGGGCTCCTTCACACGAGCTTATGTGTTTTTACGTTCGCTCGGACGCGCCATGATTTCGCATGAATGGACAATTTTCCATGATCTAGTCCCGAGCTTAATTAGCATTTTTTGTCCATTTACATGGCTGGGTACGAAATTTTAGTGAAAAAAATACATCGCAGCCTGGAAATCCCTCGCTCGGCATAAATCCTTGGAATTTCAAATGCCTAAATAGAGGCAGCTGTAAGCTTTTCCCTGCGCTGGTTGCTGCTAAACCCCCTCACCCTCCCTTTTTTTCCAGCTCCTATAGGAGTCTATGGGAACCGCCAGCGTATATCGGTGAAAAGATAGAGCCAGAACTATCTTTTTACCCAGCCTATAATAGCCGGCGCGGATTTCGATCGTGTATGTTTTATTTTTTACGGTGCAACGTTTTTATGCACTACATATTGACCCATGTGAACGAATGCATTGGAAACCAATGCCTCAGATGGTTGCGTGTAGCGTCTGGCCGTGAAAATGCGTCTACATAGCCGTGTATATACGCTCACGTGAATAAAGCCTAAAACTACCCTCTGGCTCTGAGCAAACAAAGATGGCTTTACTGCTTATCTGACTACCTGATGCACACTAGGTATCCTGCACTAGTTGCTCTGACTGGCCAGTGCTACTCATATCAGCCAGGATCGGAGGGTTTCTTTACGCTATCACTAGAGTATGCCATGGCTTACTGATCAGTGGGGGCCCAGCAGTCTGACCCAACCAATGATTGAAGTGATGGCATACCCTAACTTGAACAGGCCATGGTACTAGCTAAGTGCTCCTGCTTCTTCACAGTGTTTCCCTGCATTCCCTGAAGGAATAAAGATAAATCGCAATCAGACAACTCTGGCGCCACTTATCTTATGGAAAGCAATAGGATCTGAGAGGTAGAGTAAAATCTGACCGGCCTTACCAATGTTTTCATCACTATTCCTACAAACCGTGAGTAGGAGGCATAAGGCTGGATTTACATGGGCGAAAAATGCATGTGAGTTCCGTGTGGTGTGATATAGACAGAAGTCGTGCGAATAAAAAAAAACATTATTTTCAATGGGTTTATGCATGTGGGTGATTTTTTTCAGACCGTGAATGTCCTATTTTTGGCTAATTCTTGTTCAATAATTGCCCATTATTTGCTATGTGGGCGTGCTTTTTTTTTTTTTTAATGGAAAAGTGATGCAATGCGTTTTAAAAGCCAAAATGCATTGCTGACAAATCGTAGAAAACACGAATACAATATAGGTCCGATTTTCTCACCAGTGTAAATACAACCTAAAAGAAATTAAAAATGGCTGCAGCTTAGGCTCTTTTCACAAGTGTGCCAACTAGAGATGAGCGAGCACCAAAATGCTCGGGTGCTCGTTACTCGGGACGAAATTATCGCGATGCTCGAGGGTTCGTTTCGAGTAACGAACCCCATTGAAGTCAATGGGCGACCCGAGCATTTTTGTATATCGCCGATGCTCGCTAAGGTTTTCATTTGTGAAAATCGGGGAAATTCTCCTTATACCGTGGGTCGAGCAGTGTGTACACCCAGTTATCCGTAGTGGCCAGAATGCGTGTAACGCGAGGGTCACGAGAAAGGCATCCTAACATGAAGTCAGCCATGTGTGCCAGGGTACCTGTACGCAACACATGGCTGTCCTCACTAGGAAGATCACTTTCAGGATCCTCCTCCTCCTCCTCCTCAGGCCATACACGCTGAAAGGATGACAGGCAAGCAGCATCTGTACCCTCAGCAGTAGGCCAAGCTGTCTCTTCCCCCTCCTCCTCATGCTCCTCCCCCTCCTCCTCCTCCTCTGGCCATACACGCTGAAAGGATGACAGGCAAGCAGCATGTGTACCCTCAGCAGTGGGCCAAGCTGTCTCTTCCCCCTCCTCCTCATCCTCCTCATGCTCCTCCTCCTCCTCTTCAACGCACTGAGATATAGACATGAGGGTGCTCTGACTATCCAGCGACATACTGTCTTCCCCCGCCTCCGTTTCCGAGTGCAAAGCGTCTGCCTTTATGCTTTGCAGGGAACTTCTCAAGAGGCATAGCAGAGGAATGGTGACGCTAATGATTTCAGCATCCCCGCTCAGCATCTGGGTAGACTCCTCAAAGTTTCCAAGGACCTGGCAGATGTCTGCCAACCAGGCCCACTCTTCTGTAAATAATTGAGGAGGCTGACTCCCACTGCGCCGCCCATGTTGGAGTTGGTATTCCGCAATAGCTCTACGCTGCTCATAGAGCCTGGCCAACATGTGGAGCGTAGAGTTCCACCGTGTGGGCATGTCGCACAGCAATCGGTGCACTGGCAGATGAAACCGATGTTGCAGGGTCCGCAGGGTGGCAGCGTCCGTCTTGGAGTTGCGGAAATGTGCGCTGACCCGACGCACCTTTCCGAGCAGGTATGACAAGTGTGGGTAGCTTTTCAGAAAGCACTGAACCACCAAATTAAAGACATGGGCCAGGCATGGCACGTGCGTGAGGCTGCCGAGCTGCAGAGCCGCCACCAGGTTACGGCCGTTGTCACACACGACCATGCCCGGTTGGAGGCTCAGCGGCGCAAGCCAGCGTTCGGTCTGCTCTGTCAGACCCTGCAGCAGTTCGTGGGCTGTCTGCCTCTTCTCTCCTAAGCTGAGTAGTTTCAGCACGGCCTGCTGACGCTTGCCCACCGCTGTGCTGCCATGCCGCGCGACACCGACTGCTGGCGACGTGCTGCTGCTGACACATCTTGATTGCGAGACAGAGGTTGCGCAGGAGGAGGAGGGTGGTTTAGTGGAGGAAGCATACACCGCCGCAGATACCACCACCGAGCTGGGGCACGCAATTCGGGGGGTGGGTAGGACGTGAGCGGTCCCAGGCTCTGACTCTGTCCCAGCCTCCACTAAATTCACCCAATGTGCCGTCAGGGAGATATAGTGGCCCTGCCCGCCTGTGCTTGTCCACGTGTCTGTTGTTAAGTGGACCTTGGCAGTAACCACGTTGGTGAGGGCGCGTACAATGTTGCGGGAGACGTGGTCGTGCAGGGCTGGGACGGCACATCGGGAATAGTAGTGGCGACTGGGAACCGAGTAGCGCGGGGCCGCCGCCGCCATCATACCTTTGAAAGCCTCCGTTTCCACAACCCTATACGGCAGCATCTCCAGGCTGATCAATTTGGCAATGTGCACGTTTAACGCTTGAGCGTGCGGGTGCGTGGCGGCGTACTTGCGCTTGCGCTCCAACACTTGCGCTAGCGACGTCTGGACGCTGCGCTGAGAGACATTGCTGGATGGGGCCGAGGACAGCGGAGGTGAGGGTGTGGGTGCAGGCCAGGAGACGGTAGTGCCTGTGTCCTCAGAGGGGGGTTGGATCTCAGTGGCAGGTTGGGGCACAGGGGGAGAGGCAGTGGTGCAAACCGGAGGCAGTGAACGGCCTTCGTCCCACCTTGTGGGGTGCTTGGCCATCATATGTCTGTGCATGCTGGTGGTGGTGGCTCCCCAGCTGATCTTGGCGCGACAAAGGTTGCACACCACTGTTCGTCGGTCGTCAGGCGTCTCTGTGAAAAACTGCCACACCGTTGAGCACCTTGACCTCTGCAGGGTGGCATGGCGCAAGGGGGCGCTTTGGGAAACATTTGGTGGATTATTCGGTCTGGCCCTGCCTCTACCCCTGGCCACCGCACTGGCTCGGCCTGTGCCCACACCCTGACTTGGGCCTCCGCGTCCTCGCCCGCGTCCACGTCCTCTAGGCCTACCCCTACCCCTCAGCATGCTGTATTACCAGTAGTGCAGAAACAGAACGCTGTAATTAAATGTGCCGCTTATTGGCCTGTGGTTGGAGGCTGACTTCGCTTACGGAACGCCAGGAAATAATTTTGCGCGAGCCTGCTGTAACACATGCTGCGTATGAATTAGGAGGACTACTACACCCAGCAGAGACCCAGAACACTGAGGACAGTCACAGGCAGCCCAAATAGAATTTTTTCCCCTAATGTTTTTGCAAAGGCCCACTGCCTATATTCAATCAATATATCTCTTCTCTCTCTGCGTCACCGCTACTGGCCCTGGAGTATGTCAAATAACTGCAGAGCGTTGCACTGTGGACTGCAATACAGCGGTGATGTAACAGCCCAGACAGAGCCAGGAAATAATTTTGCGCAAGCCTGCTGTAACACTTAGCTGGCTGCGTATGAATTAGGAGGACTACTACACCCAGCAGAGACCCAGAACACTGAGGACAGTCACAGGCAGCCCAAATAGATTTTTTTCCCCAAATGTTTTTGCAAAGGCCCACTGCCTATATTCAATCAATATGTCTTCTGTCCCTGCCTCACAATATATGTCTTCTGTCCCTGCCTCACAATATATGTCTTCTCTCCCTGCCTCACAATATATGTCTTCTGTCCCTGCCTCACCACTACTGGCCCTGCACTATGTCTAATTACTGCAGGGCGCAATGCTCTGCACGGCCGATATACAAAAAAAAAAAAAGTGCAACACTACAAAAAGCAGCCTCCACACTACTGCACACGGTTAGATGTGGCCCTAAGAAGGACCGTTGGGGTTCTTGAAGCCTAAAATACTCCTAACGCTCTCCCTATAGCAGCTCCACCAAGACAGCACTGTCCCTCAGCTATGTCACAACGCATCTGTGGCGAGCCGCGGGAGGGGCCGATTTTTATACTCGGGTGACACCTGATCTCGCCAGCCACTCACTGCAGGGGGGTGGTATAGGGCTTGAACGTCGCAGGGGGAAGTTGTAATGCCTTCCCTGTCTTTCTATTGGCCAGAAAAGCGCGCTAACGTCTCAGAGATGAAAGTGAAAGTAACCCGAACATCGCGTGGTGCTCGTCACGAGTAACGAGCATCTCGAACACGCTAATACTCGAACGAGTATCAAGCTCGGACAAGTACGTTCGCTCATCTCTAGTGCCAACCAATACCTCTGACAGATGCCACTGCAGAAACACACAGTGGCATCCATTGCAAAGCAACATATATGTTTTTTTTTTTACTAAATGCCTCTGTACAGAATAGCTCAGTCTTCTGCGTTATTCCATATGGCAAAAACAAGGTTTGGAGAAGTTGCTAAACCGCTGCCCATTTCCATGACATCACTTCTGCTCTGTAGCTATTGGCTGAAACTGCACCTCACAGTCTTCCTGCTCGGTGCACCCCCCGAATACACTGGACACTTAATACTGGTAATACCGAGACTGCTGGAAATGTAGGGAAAAAAAAAGTTGAAATGCAGTTGAAAGTTATTTGTATTACCAGTATTATGTACAGAATGCATCTAGGGGCGGTGGAGCAGGAAGCCTGTGAGGTGAAACGTCAGCCAATAGCTGCAGAGCAGGAAGTGATGTCAACAGAAGGGGGGCATCATTTTGACAACTTCCAGTAACACACAGCCATATTATTTCCTGCAGTGTACGGAATATCTTGGAAGCTTGTATTCACAATAGTGGAGTGAAGAATTACCCCTAATATGCTACATGACCCTAGTAGCTCTATTTTATTATGAAAAGTTGCCAAACGTTTAACTCTAAAAAAAGTCACCCCCTCCCCCCCCCCCCCCCACCAGCTCTAACCCCACAAAGTTTAAAGGGCTCTCCAGGACGTTTACTAGGGATCCCAGACAACCAGCTGATCCCTGGGCCCACTGTTTGTGTGGGCAGTGCTGAAAGCAGATAGGGTTGTCCTTAGTATCAAATCGGGCTGCTACAATGTTAATAACACTATCCGCTTCTAGCGCTGTCCACAATGACAGTGGGCCCGGGGATTGTTGGAGATCACGATTAGTGGAACTCCACCATCCAACTATTGATGACTTACCTTGAGGATCGGTCCTCAATAGGAAAAGCCTCTTTGATACTAGAGGAAAGACCCATTGTGTGGGCAGGACAATCCCTAGCACCGCCGTTATATACAGTCCTGTACTGTGTTCTCTACTGAACCTGTGGCCCAGTTACTTTTCACATCAATTATTATATAAGACATTGGAAAGTTTTTCCTCCCTTTTATACTCATTGTACTATCCGAGCACTTGTTTACTTCAACCATTGGCATTGGGCCCAGGCAGACATGTGACTTTATTTGTCATTGTATTCAATTGCAAAAGATGATTGCTAAACTGTAATATGCTGCTCGCAATTACAGCCTTATCTTGTTTACGATCTTTTACAAATCAAAGGCAATAGATGGGTGAAGCTCTGATGTGTTCGGGCTAAAGTCATCTGATCCTACTGTGCGATATTGCTTTAATATCCTTGTACTAGACAGGACTTGGTATCTATGGTATCTTCTTCTTCTATAGGTATAGCTGAAGGCAGGCTTGCCTTTCTACCCCGTTTCCCTGAAAATAAGACCTACCCTGAAAATAAGACCTAGCATTATTTTCCAGGATTTTTGAGAGTGCAAAATGATTTTTCAGGATTTTTGAGGATGCTTTAAATATAAGCTCCAAATACTCCAAAACTAAGCCCACCTTACAGTTAATTTAAAAAAAAGTCTATTTAAATAGTGTCCAGGCAGCTATACATGTAAAAAAGTTAAATCTTTTTGAGCAAAAATTAATATAAGACACTGTCTTATTTTTGGGGAAACACGGTAGTGCCATGCTAAATGGCCATCATCGGTTGCTTCATACTTAGGCCGCCTGCACATGGGCGGATCAGATTCTGCATGCAGAATCCATTCCTAGCAGCAGAGGCGCCCACGAGTACCTGCTTTCTCTTTCTCCCATTGGACACACGCAGTCCAGATTTTTTTTTAAACTCCTGTTTTCCAACGTTATTGCCCAGCGATGAAGCAGAATCCGAGACCTTTCCGCAATGTCAATTGAGTGAGGAAGGGCTGCAGATCGGACGGCATCCATTGACGTCAATGGAAGCCGCCCGTGTGTAATTTGCGTAAAAAATGGAGCATGCTGCGTTTTTATTTCCTCCGCGAGCAGAAACCGCAATTGGTTTCCACTCGTGTGCAGGAAGAATCACTTCTCCATAGCATGCTATGGACAGTATTTGTCCGCCTCAAGTTCCGCAATGCAAATCCGCTCACCAAAAAAACTTGCTATATTCTCCACTAGATAAGGTAACTAATAAAATGTAACAGTGATACTTTTCATATTGGATTGTATTCACACAATCCGGGGGTGGACAGCGCTAGAAGTAGATAGTGCTGCCAACATTGCAGTGGCTTGATTTGGTACTGCAGGCACAGCTCCCATTAAATACATTGGGACCTGTGCCTGCAGTACCAACCAGGCTACTGCAATACAGACAGCGCTATCCAGCGCTGTCTGCACGGACAGCGGGCCCAGGGATCAGCTGATCAGTGGGAATCCCTAGCAGTGAAACCCCACCGATCAAGTATAGATAACCTACCGTAAGGATAGGTCATAAAGAGTAAAATCCTGTAACATAGTAAGTAACATAGAGTATGTAAGACTGAAAAAAGACCTCTGTCCATCTAGTTCAGCCTATTAACTGCCAATGTTGATCCAGAAAAAGACAAAAAAAACTCAATGAGGTAAAAGCCAATATTCCCCATTTAGGGGAAAAACCTCCTTCCTGACTCCAATTTGACAATCAGAATAATCCCTGGATCACCGACCCTCCCGAAGTAATCAGTGACTATAATATGTAACATTCCTGGACAACCCTTTTATGCATTTGCTTGCATTAATACACATGCTGGACTATCAAGAAGAGACCTGTGGCCTGCAGGTCTGGTCTCAACATGGGCATGAGGACAGATAAGTTGAATGATCACTTCTAAGGTCATGCATGGTACTGTTTGGGCCGTATAAGCATATCATGACAGTATTTATAAGGGAACTGTAAGGCACTGCTTACCTGGGTACTGTATGAACACTCTATATGGGCATTGTGCAGTCTGATCATCAAGTCATAATTCAGTCTATCCCTTACTTTTTGCTAGCTTACATTTGGTAGGTTTAGCAGGAGGTACAGATAGCTGAAGGGCAATATGACCGCAGGGTCAACTACAGAGGGTTTGCTTGTATGCTGTTACCAGGAAACACATAGATTGTCATGGAAGCTGTGCACACAAAACGATAGGAGACTTTTTAGTCCAGACCTATTGCAAAGTCACTTCATTTTCTATTTTAGATGCATTGGAATGTTGGACAGATGCTTGACAGGGTGTACATAGCCTTTTATGTCCCAGACGTTCACTGCGATGTATTAGGAAATCTCATACATAACACTGTAACTCCTAATACAGAATCCCTGCAAGCACTTACTGCACCCATCTGATCACAAGTGTCTGTGGCCTTTGGGATTTAAAATTTCTGTTTGTTACTCTGTAAATCCTTCAACAGGATGCAGATTATTAAAACATTTTAATCCATATTTAGTCTCTGGAGCAGCGGATATTCTGTAGGGTGTCATGAAAGAACCTGTGTTCGCTGGTGGAGGCAAAACAGCAGCTCACACATTCACTTAATTTATTCATATGAGCAAAGCTGCCATCTGGAGAACACGTGGTACTACTGTCAAGGGACCAATCCGAAAAGGGTCTCACCCTCACCTTTCAGCACTCTCTTGCTGTCCAGATGTCATCTAACAGGCCATCAATGGCAGATGGGTTCCATCCTGCCAATCAGCTGCACTTGTGCATTGAGCTGATTTCTAGAGGAAGCAGACAGCTCTGTTCTCACTGTAGTGGCAAGACTTGGTATTACAGGCAAAGTTACCATTGAGGTGAATAGACTGTAATCCCAAGCCTGGCCACCACAGTAAGAACAGAGCTCTGTGCACAAGCACACCAGCTCAGCAAACAGCTCATCAGTGGAGATTCGGGATGGCAGACTCTAGCCATCAGTAGTTTATTGGACAACCCTGTTAATTAAACACTGGGGGGCATTTTTTTACATGCAACTCAAACTGTACAAGCCCCATAGTCTTCTATTTCCCCTTTCCCTAGTGACACACCAAATACATGGCTTCTTAAATTGGAAGATCCATGGGGCACTATGAATAGGGTAATCTTGATCTTGGAAAAGAATTATGGTCTAAGGCCGAAGGTGGGAGATGTAAAAGGGGGTCCAAGGACTCTGGACATTGTATGGGAATCAGATATTTCTGCAATATGAGGTTGCCAAAGGTGAAGCCACACATTAATTACAGTACTCTGGTAGAAGCAGAATTATCATAGCCTGATAGATATTTCACTTCCTCTAGTCTTTACATTATGCATCTAGTCAGATGTTGTTGCTTATGAAAACCAGTTCTACCCGAAAGGTCCCATCTGTTGTCACTGTGTCATTGGGTCACATAACCGAGTGAATTAATGTCACACATGACACGCTTATTACCATTGTGTATTGTTCTCATTATCATAAGGCTCATCTTTCACCCGTTCAGAAAAATAGACTTGTAATTACAGCTATAGATATAACTACCACCCTAAATCTTACTGTACCTGGCGTACATGGTGATGTCGGGGCTCTTACCGCATTTGCTGGATCTAGACAAATAAGGGATACACGGCCTTATCTCACTTCTGCTTTCTTCTAGTTTCGATCCTGTTTTTTGGGGGAGGTTAAGACAGACAGTGTGGAAAACTGCAACAATTCTGCATATTATCTGCTTTGCGGTTTGTGTATCGAAGCAAATAATTAAGATAAGGGCATGTGCAAGGATCTGCAGATGAGACACGGCAGGACCCAATTTAGAAGAGAGGGTGAAACAACTACCACCTCAAAACATGAAAAGGGGAAAATAAAACACAGGCTTTGACACTGCCATATGGATACCAGTTCTGCAACATGAAACATAGTGAACAAGTAACAGACAAGTTGTTACATTGATAGGCCAGTTCTAAGGAGCTCTTGGCTTAATCCACAAGAGGTACTGTCTGGGACAGTGCACTGTATGTCAGCATTTATCAGACCACTGTATGGCACACTGTGCCTGCACCCACACATCCCTGGTATGGGAGCAAGGGCCAACAAGTTAGGTGGGCACTCCTGGGGCTCTGTGTGGGTCATATGGGCAAGCAATGGCACTGTTGGCATGTGTATTGTATAGCACAGTTTAGCTGGACATAAAGTGTATGAGTGCTACTTATTGGAGCACTGAATGGCTCTTTTACATGAGGTACTGTATAATATTATTTTGGTGGAGTCCTAGTGGTCGAATACCCATGGATCAGCAAGCAAGGGCATATTCAAACCATATGCCATCATTAGCTAAAACTAGAAAATATGTAGGTGAGCAATATCTTAATAATCATTAGGGTTTAACCCTTTGAAATCCAATTTTGGATTCACGGTTTCCTAGGGGGGTTTCTCTTTCTGCCATTATACAATGGCACCATCTGCTGGCTATAACCAGTACTGCAGTATGTGACATGCCGGAGAGGCCCCCGACAAGAGAGCAGCCAGTAAAGAATACCCTGCCGGACGTCTTCTGACGCTGTACAGGCTTCAATCAGAATGTTGGAAGACATCAGACAGTGGATTATAAAGGGTTAAATTACAGCTTTGCAGATGATCTGGAACTACATTGCTATCCACAAAATATAACATGCGGTTTGTACAATAAGTTTTACTAACATTCACTAGCAAAACCAAGGAATGTCACCAGCCTTCTTCCTGCTCCTTGTTTTTGCTTCACCAATTCTTCTATACTCACTATGTAAATAAACAGTCTTGTGCAAGTCAATATGTACAGTGTTGTGCAAGTCAATATCTTCATCATAAATCATTTGTCAGAACTGAAAATGAAGGAAGTAGGGGTAAATACACTGAAGCAAAAGTACAGCAAATAAAGCATATATGGTAGTATGATAATGAACAATAATTGGGGATTCTTTGGTAGGTAATGAATCTCCTTATTTCACTATTTGATGTGTGGAAACTGTTTAGCATGGTAGAGCCTTATCATTTTGTATAGCCTTAAAGGGGTTGTCCCGCGAAACAAAGTGGGTCTATACACTTCTGTATGGCCATATTAATGCACTTTGTAATGTACATTGTGCATTAATTATGAGCCATACAGAAGTTATCAGAAATTTTTCACTTACCTGTTCCATTGCTAGCGTCCTCGTTTCCATGGAGCCGTCTAATTTTCAGCGTCTAATGGCCAAATTAGACGCGCTTGCGCAGTCCGGGTCTTCTTCTTTTCTCAATGGGGCTCCGTGTAGCTCCGTGTAGCTCCGCCCCGTCACGTGCCGATTCCAGCCAATCAGGAGGCTGGAATCGGCAATGGACCGCACAGAAGCCCTGCGGTCCACCGAGGGAGAAGATCCCGGCGGCCATCTTCAGCAGGTAAGTAAGAAG
This sequence comes from Eleutherodactylus coqui, assembly GCF_035609145.1. Lineage (NCBI taxonomy): Eukaryota > Metazoa > Chordata > Amphibia > Anura > Eleutherodactylidae > Eleutherodactylus > Eleutherodactylus coqui. The sequence continues at coordinate 72,889,741 of NC_089837.1, read as the reverse complement.
TCACCGGAGTGCGGGGATTCAGGTAAGCGCTGTCCGGTGTTCTTGTTTAACCCCTGCATCGGGGTTGTCTCGCGCCGAACGGGGGGGCTGTTAAAAAAAAACAAAACCCGTTTCGGCGCGGGACAACCCCTTTAAGTAACATGCACATGACCAAGCGGATTGGGTCTGATGGAACATGGCAAAATTGGTTTCTGCAGTCTCCGCATATTTCTATATGGTGATACCTTTAGCTCCATTGAGATTCATACAGGCTTTGTTACTGTTGTTGGCCTATAGAGTAACAATTCTGACAAACTTTTGCCTCCTAGGTATAAAATACAGCGGCAGTTGGAGATCTAATTATTATTCCACTTGCATCCAATTGTATAGACACTGTGGGATGAGTAACACGAAACGTGGGAATTATCATAAAACTATTGGCATGACTAAATTACCAAGAGACTACATGACTTATACGACACGTAAGCACAGGGTAATTTAGTCATGGCTGCCCTATGGGCCAATAATTTAGTCATGGCTGCCCTGTAGGCCAATAATTTAGTAATGGCTGTCCTGTAGGCCAATAATTTAGTAATGGCTGTCCTGTAGGCCAATAATTTAGTCATGGCTGCCCTGTAGGCCAATAATTTAGCAATGGCTGCCCTGTAGGCCAATAATTTAGCAATGGCTGCCCTGTAGGCCAATAATTTACCCATGGCTGCCCTGTAGGCTTTGGAAATTCAGAATGAGGATAATTCCACCAGTTCCAGGGGCCGCTGGGGTGAGCAGGGGGTTGCAAAGGGGATCGGGAGGGAGAGAGAGGGATCTCTCTCACTCTCTTCCCCGCTCCCCCTCGACCCCCCGCGGCCCCCCCAAATCTTCAGGGACAAGCCAGCAGGTACTCAAAAAAGGCGATGCTCTCTCGAGTATATCGCCTTACCGAGTATGCTCGCTCATCTCTAGTTATAATCCTATGGATAGTGTTTCTCCAAATGGGCTCATTTAAAGGGGTTGTCTCACAATGACAAACCCGGTCCATGTACCCTAGTAAAAATACGGACATTATTGAGAGGATCTCAGGACCATCATTTATGAGGCAGAAGAAAGAGCTGCTAAGTTAGACTTGCGGGTCCAGCATATTGCACGATTGATCATGAATTTTAATGGGGTTATGTTATGAGTTGCTCTGGCTGCTGCCATCTTTTCTCACCTGTTCCCGCTGTCATCTGCGGCATAAGATTTCCTCCTGTCCATGGCAGGTGCCATGCTCTGGCTTCCTGTCAGCCTTTCTCTGCTGCCCGATTGGCGAACGTGCCTGCAATCTTGAAGGGCCAGCATGTATCCACCTCTAATCCCTGAGTACCTCTGGTTATATCAAACATCTTCCTCCTAAAGAAGGTGCAAACGCTTTTGCTCTTTCTGGTCCAGCTGAAGGTGTTATTAATTTGTACAGATTACCTGGTTATTGATTCTGTCTATACCCTGACTACTCTGACCTTGGTTTACTTTGTTGACCGTTTTCCTGTCTGCTCCCTTACCGACTCTGGGCCTGGTTGTACCATGCTGAACCTGTTCTGGGTGCCCTGACTACTGGACAGTCTCTCACGTTGAAGTATAAGCTGCCTGTCTTGATCTCAGATTTCGTTAACTAAGCCTCTGTTCGCACACTCCATTATGACACTTTGGTCTGTGTTTGCATTGGCAGCCACATAACTGGGAGCACTTCTAGTGTAATAGCCTGGGGACCCCACAACGAAGCCCAGATCCCAACTGCTGGGGTGAAAGGATGAAGACCAGGGCTCCTTAGGTGTCAACTCTAGACTTGGCCCAAAGTCAAAACGGGGTGCTGTACAGTAGATCCACATCTGCTGACTCTGACAGGTTATCTCACCAAAAAAACCTTGCCCATTTACTGTTAAAGTATATGAATATCATAGAAAAGGGTCCCACGTTACGGAGGTGATACTACATTTACTCCACAGCGACTGCTCCAGAGAAGACATATGGCCAGGGGGTGCTGTCTTTCAAGAAGTCTTCCTCACAAACATTGAGAAAGTCTTAGAAATACATAGGGTTATGTCTCAGTAAAATATCATCTTTATTTAATATTTATTAAAACACCCAACTAAAACCATAGCATCAATGGATATTAACCCTGTCCAATCCACTGTCTGACGTCTAAAGACATTCTGATTGAAATCTGTACAGCTCCGATGTCGGAAGACATACGGCAGGGTATTCTACTGCATATTACTGGCCGCTCTGTTGTCGGGGGCCTCTCCAGCATGTCACATACCGCAGTACTGGCTCTAGCCAGCAGATGGCGCCATTGTATAATGGCAGAAAGAGAAAGTCCCCTAGGAAACCCTAAATCCAAAATTGGATTGCAAAGGGTTAATAATGTCTGCCAAATGTGTTATCAATTACTTGTATATGCTTTCTACCTAACTGTAGTCTATGCTGCAGCCAGGAACCTCAATCGTCACAACAGCACCCATGGAAGCTAATCCTAAAAAAAATCAAGCCCCAACCCCCACTCTACCTGACAAGTTTTGTTAGAGAACGAACATCATCAGGGGATGACCAGGGCTTATGAGCTCCAGTCTGCTTACTGCTTATATGCCCCAGTTCTCTGATGAAACATGTCGGGAGGGGTACTTACTGAATTTTTTAAGATTCTGTTCTGACTATTGAGGTCCCTGACTGCAGCATGAGACTTTGTGTCAGATAGAGTAGATACTCAACACTGGACTAGTTAGGTAGAAAGCATATATACATGGGCCTCATGTGGTGCAGAGTTTTAGGGCAAAAGAATGCAGTCCTAAGCTCTCTCTCAGGACCTTAAGGTTGCGAGTTCAATCCCCGCACAGTTCAGGTAACCGGCTCAAGGTTGCCTCAGCATTCCAACCTTCTGACGTCGGTAAAATGAGTACCCAGCTTCTTGGGGAGTAATAAATAAATTACCTGAAAACGCTGCGGAATGGCGCTATACAAATAACAAGTCCCCCTTACATGTAATAACACATTTGGCGGACATTATTACCCAGTTCCCCATTTGGTTTTACTTTAATTTGGTGCTTTAAATAAAGATTATATTTTACTGCAACATAAGTATGTATTCCTAAGCCTTTGGCAATGTTTACCAGATAGATTTCCACTAAGTACAGGGTTGAGATCCTGGAGGTTATTTGGCTCTTTTTAAGAAGGCTTGTCCTTATGAGACAATTCCTTCTTAAAGTCTTCAGACATTATCAATTGCATCACTCATGCTTTTTGTCATCTCTCCATCCAGCTAGTTGTTGGTTGCCCATTTCCCCCTTCTTTCCAATCAATTCTGTTTTTTACTAGCTTCTCTCATGGTGCATTATGGTTTGCTTTGGTGAAGGATCTAAAGCCCTTCATTGCTTACAATATGATGTGGTATTTGATACATGTATCTGTAAGTATGAGGATTAGACGAATCTTGCACCTTCCTTCCTGTGTGACTGTTCTGCGCTGTGCATTGGCTGCTCAGCCCTCTGTTGTGGCCACAGAATGAGCTTACAACATCATTAACAGGCTGCACACATCTACTAGAAAGTGCTGTCCCACCATAGAACAAAGAATACTGGATTTTCTGGCCAGGCTGCCATCTGCTCTAGTTTAGCACAGCAGATCCAGATACCACGGATGTATAGGACTTTTCAAGGCCAGGGAAAAGCTGGCAGGTTGGCATTTCTGGAACGATCTATGAATCCAAGGAAAGTTTCTGATCTTTGCATACTACGATATGGGAAGAGTCAAACAAATCCTTCACTCCCTGAAGTACAACAGCTTCTTGTCTGAATCAGAAGTGAAAAGGACAACGGTTTGTAACACCTTCCAGAAAATAATAAGCTGATAGTAGCTGTACAGAACACTATAGACTATAGATTCTTCAAATAGGTTAGAAACGTTGTTGCTTTAGGTCTTACTGATACTTCTAGATTCGTTACATTGTTTTTATTGTCTTTTTATGTTGAGAAGTGTAGTAATGATGTGAATATTTGGATTATTTTAGACTTGTGGTTTTTAAAGAGGTTTCTCAAGTTCCCCCCTTCCCCCCACAGGTCATGTATGACTGAATGAGGACATACTGTATGTTCAAGTGAATGGGACTTTTTTTAAAGCATAACCACACTTTCAGTTGACTTCTCAAAATAAGTTGCCATGTGTGAACATGTGGAATAACCATAAATATGGCCTTTATATGACTTGTATCAGCATTATTTCAGAAGTTTTTACTCTGCAGGCTGTATCTCTAATTCTCATTTTTCCCTGAGCTGTTGGGTGTAGACTAGCTTCTATGATGTCTTATATACAATGCACACATAGAGAAGATGAGATTCCGTTACCCCACCCCTCATATACAGAGAAGCGGCATCATGGAACACATTATAGAGAAGTAATGAGCAGTGTAGTTGTGATTTCATTAGCTGTCAGACAGTAAAACACTTACTGTTAGCAGCAGCAGTGTCTGTCGCTCTCTCTTAATGGGCTCCTTCAAGCTCCTCTGCATAGGCTGCTATGGGCAGCATGCATTCTGATTTGCTAATGAGCTGTTAGTCCAACTTGGCTTTTGAAACTGATTTAATACTCTATTCAGAGCAAGTGAAGTTTAGAAAATAGGGTGCAAGAGGGAAGGAACCTGATAAGTGAAAAACTTTTCTCTGATAAGATGTTTTACAAAGTTTAGTATGTTGTCCTGTACTAATGATTTATGCACAGCTTGTTGGACGGAGCACTGCCAAATCCATGCACATTTTAGTACAAGTTGATGATTTCCAATTGTATAAAGGTATTGTACCCATTTTACAAGAAATCTGCATGGAAATCCAAAAGTTGGTTTATAATGCGGCTATGGTATGGATGAAAACAAATGTCACTTTTATGCTTAATACGCTGAAAAAATGACACATCCGTTAATATATACAGGTCAATGTGTCACACCTCATACAAGTACAGATGCAACAAATTTTACCTTCATTGTGATAGCATGGCGCAAAAAGTTACCTTAAACTAATAAAAAGATATTGGTCTCTACCTCAAAACCCTTTGTAAGAGTCCGTTTACACCAAACGACTTATCGTTCGTACAAGTGAACAATGTCAGAGCTCACTGGGTAGTCTGTCTATATGAGCAGATACAGCATTGGCTCATTCAAACAAGAAAACGTTCAGTCGTTCTATATAAGTAAATGCGAACTACTGAACGATCGGTATTTAAAACTTACGATTAGTTGACGAGCCAACGATAATTTTTATGCTGGCATAAATTAAACCATGAACAAAAAGCGAGAAGATAGATAGGCTCACCGCGGAGAATCGTAGCAATTGCAGCATGCCGCAATTTAATTCCCGCAAGCGGAGAATCGCTATGATTCTCCGCTCGTGGACGCCAGTGCTGCACTTTCCATAGCAACCCTATAGAAAACTTTACACAGCGTGATCTGCTGGTGATTTATCATCGCCTGTGGACAGGCAGTCTAAATAAACCACTTTGATAGCATGGTACACCCCAATATCACCTTGAGTCAAGAGTCAAGCTAAACAGAAACCAATCTGCAGCCTTATTATGGATCCGTATTGTACTGATCTGTAATTCAGTGCCCCTAGCCTGCTATGGGTCCATAATATACCAAGTTCAAGGTTTTTGACTCATGGATTTAAATCTTCCAACAAATGCCACATTAGAGATACAGTATAGTCTACCCTAGAAGCATTTATTGTAGGGCAGAAGGGTTGCTATACTGCAGCCCATGAAGTACTGTGAGCTTCATAGAGTATGTGTAGAGTAACTACCTCTAGATTACATACTACCGTCTCCACTGACAGTCATAGGGTTCTCTTGCACCAACAGCCCTCAAATTAATTCCACATATGCCAACACATTACGGTTGGCCAATTATACTCAATGGTGGGCATCTGAAAAATGTAGAGTTTTCAAGAGCCAAAGGGATGGTGCCTTCCTAGCACAACTGCCACTGTTAAAATCCCACCATTCATGCATCAATGGCATATCCTACTATTATGTCATGATTGCTTTAAATGGGTTTCCACAGGATAGGTGATAAATATGTGATTGTCGGAATTCCAACTACAGTGTTCACAAGAAAGGTACATCCCAAATCCTCCATGTGAATGGAGTGCAGATGACCACCACTCCATTCATTTCTATGGGACTGTAGGAGGTAGCCGAGCATATGGAGCTCCCTCAGTCCCACAGAAGTGACCCTGTGAGACCCCAGCGATGAGGCAATTATCACCTATCCACATGACAGGTGATAAATATGTCATTGCTGGGGATCCAACTGCAGGAACTCCCAGTGTTCACATGAACGGTACATCGTGAATCCTCGATGTGAATGTAGTGCAGATGACCACCGGTCCATTCATATCTATGAGACTGAAGGGGATAGGATAGCTGAGCATATTGAGCTCCCCCAGTACAGCAGAAGTGAATGGAGCTGTCAGATCCCTAGCAATGAGGCTATTGTGGCCAATCCTGTAGATAGGTGCTAAACATCTTTAGTGGGTTACCCCATTTAAAGCTAGCTTCAAGCAAGCATAAATAACTTGCCCAAGTTGCATCCGCAAAAAAAAGGGACATTTTTCAATCTGTATGCAGCTCCATGTGCAATTCATATGAAGTCCGTGTGTCTGTTGTTTTTTTTACTTCCGTATTCCATCCATTTTTCATGTCCACAAAGAAAACTGAAACAGTTCCAATTCCTTTTATTCTGTATCCATTAAGAAAAAGGGACAGCCCATAGACATCGCACAGGCTGCACATGGATGGCATCTGAATGCTATCTATTTTTTTTGTATACCCATTGACGTCAATGGGCGAGTATCATCTGCAAATCACATCAGAATAATGCATGCCATGAGTTTTTACTTGTGATCCATGTGTCCAAGTAAGAAATCTGTTGCCACATTGACTAATATGGGGCCGTGTGCTGTCTGAGGCTAGTCCTTTTTTTTTAATACATACAGCGCATGGACTGAAACAACAGTGGTGTGCCTAATATGAAGTTGACATTCATAATCATGCAGAGTGCCTTTTTTTGTTCCTGTGGTCCTGGCACCTTATCTAGTGGTCTGATTTAAAGCAGAGAATGTCATAAGACGTGACAGCAGGTATATACTTCTAAGGTCACCTTGATGGTACATTTTCCTTCTCTCTCCATAGTCCTGGCTGTATGTGTTTAATAGATCCCATTTAGCCCCCCCTCTGCTCACTCCATTTCACCAACTTCTTTATCCCGTTCTTTCTTTAGGATTACAGTAATGTAAAACAGGAATTTCCTTGGGCATGAACGTCTCTTGTATTCCCAGGTGTCTGTGCGGGCAGCAAACACAACAAACACTGTAGATCCTAATCCTCTTATCCACTACACCTTCCCTTTATAGAGCACAGGCACAATGGATAGTAACCGTCTGGATATAATAACACTTTTATGTTATTTGCTAACGACATTGCTGACCGCACTGAGAAAAGTCCCAGAGAGAAAAACAAGTGACAACTATTTTGGCCACATCTCCGGCTCAGGGTTGTACATGAGACAATTGTCTAAGACGTCGCTTGATATTGTGAATGTGACAGTTGTTCCAGGTAAACCCGGCCACCAACCAGGAAAAGAGAAAGAATTGGTTCAGTAGTCGCTTTGTTTCAGCTCACCTATAAATAGTCACTGGTTGATTAATTATCATCTGATGTAAACAGGTAATCATGTGCTTGTTCGGTGTTTACATTTCCCATTGAACTCTGCTTGGCTCCTGTCTAGGTTTTGAAAGTTTTACACTCCCAAGTAGCGCTCATCGGTTCCCGAAAACACATAAATATCAGCAAGTTACCCCTATCCTATTGAATTCAATAGCAGCTATGCCTGTAATACCAACCCAGGCTGCTGCACTATGGACAGGGCAGTCTGCATCCTGCGATGTCCATGCTGACAGCGGCACTGGAAGTCAGCCGATAGGCAGGATTTCCCAGAGGTGTACCCCCACCAATCCTCTATTGATGATCTACCTAAGGGATAGGTCAATAGAAAAAAAAATCACACAAAGTTTTAACAAGATTTATATCATAGTTGTCCCTTTAAGGATTTAAAGGGCCACTCTGACAAAAACACATTTTTTCATCCCTGCTCCCCTCACCTGATTATCTGTCACACTCTGGAGGTTTCCTCTGTATATTACAGCCACTTCCATGCAGTGCAGTCCCCTGTCTGATGGGTGGTTGGGGTGGAGTTTAATATTCATTATCTTCTATATTCACATAAATAAGCTACAAACCATAAGCATGCAGTCAGGAGGATGAGCTGTGATCTCCTCTATTATAATTGTGTGACAGGAGCTGTGTGCTCATCAGCAGTAAATGTAACAGGAGTGCCTGTGCCTCCCTATAGGCAGTTTCTCGGATAGGATTTACACAATAGCATCACATGGACTGAGAAACTGACTGGAAACTGAATACTTGCCCACAAGTAGATCTGATCTGGTCAGAATTGAGATCGCTTGAGCATCTGAGGAGGAGGAGGAGGAGACCAGAAGTCTCAGAAAGAAAGAACTAACTAACCAAAGCAACACTGGCCACTTCTACATACTGGGGGGAAAGTTACATAATGAATAAAAAAAAATCTGGAGTGACCGTTTAATAATTCTTTTCAGCCATTACTTATATCTCTTTCTGGGAAAGCTGAGTAACAGTTCTAATGCAGCTTTCCTGACTTCTGAGTGGTATACAGTAGTATGCAATGCCATATCCGTGCTCTTACATGGCTGCATACTGCAGGCTGATTGACAACTGCTGTGGAAGTAGTAATAGCAGTCATAAGAGTCTTCACCCAGCTTTCCCAGACTCCTGAATGGCATTCATAATGGTCTTCACAGCTTTTTCCAGGTATTATTAATAAATTGATGAATTAAAGTCTATGACCTTGAGGCCTCTTTCACACGGGTGACAGCGATCTCGCTGCTTCAAAATCGCGGCGATATTGCAGCTGTGTTCTCGCTATTTTGTAGCATCAGTGATGCATTTTTCTTGTGAAAAATCGGGCATCACTTCGCTGCTGCGCGTGATTCTATCGTGAGAAGGTTAAGCCCTACCAATACAATAAGCCCTAGCTGCATTCCTTGAAAAAAAACACAAAACGAATGCTTACCTAGCAGGCGCGGACCGAGTCCTCCTGCTGCTCTCCGGAGATCCGCTTTGTGTCCTGCAGTTCTCCTTCACCCACAGATCACTTCCTGGTTGCGGGATTAAAAAATCATGCCTCCAGGAAGCGATGGTTCCGATTGGTTCATCCAGAGCCGCTCAGCCAATCAATGCAGCGTTTGGTTCATCCAGCTCTGCATTCATTGGCTGAGCAGAGCTTGAAGAACCAATCACGTTGTAGAGGTGGGATTTATGAATTGGCCAACCAATGCCGTGGCTCCGCCAATTCAGTACCGCAGGATTCACGGTGGAGCTCTAGACAGCAGCAGGAGGACCCGGACTGAGCCTGCCTTTTTATTTTTCAGGGAATGCAGCTAGGGCTTTTTTTAGGGGTAGGGAAATATATTGCACCGCACGAAAATCTCTAGTTCGTGAACCGCGATGTGATAAACAAGGAGGCTCAATAAACATGGGCTATACAAAAAAAAATAAAAAAAATCGCAAAGCGCTCAAATACAGAGCATGACATGATTTTTTGTTCTCGCAACATGGCATCAGAGAGAACATCGCGAATGTGAAGGAACCCATTGGAAAGCATGGGCTTCACATATATGTAATTTGTAGCACTGTCGCAAGAAAATCACGCAATTTTGTCACCCGTATGAAAGCAGCCTGGCGGTGATTTTGGGGTAGGAGGTGCTATTTATTTCTGCAATGACTTCTAGTTACTGTTCGTACCCCTCCTGACTTACACCTTGCAGCGGTTTACAACTATCTGCGCAGTAGGTGACAGGTCAGTACCTATTCATCCTGTGCATACTAGTGAGGATTAGTAATGTCCTGGAGCATTGCATGACAGCTCAGAACACACAGCCTGTGAAGCTGCTGATGTATGGGGCTGAGTGTCTGCAGGCCTGTGATAGGCTGCCTGGATCACCCCAGCCTCCTCCCTACAGCTCAGTCACAAGTCATTTCCAGCATGGGTGCAGACACACAGCTACTCCACTCGCTGCCTTATATACCCACAGGATGCCCTGCTGCCTGCACCCCCTCACCCTGCACTACAGCACCCACATCCTATAACCCTGCAGCCTGTGCTGGATCCCCCTGAAGGCTCACCATAGTAGTATTTCATCTCCTGATGCAATTTGGAGCAGCCACCATTGCAATGCAGGCCAAGAAGAGACGTGTTGTGTGAGCTGTGACTGTTGGATGTTGGAGTACCCCCTAGTTCCCCCTACTGCTGCTACCGCTGGTTGCTTTGTAACCTGTGTGGGGCCTCAAGACAGAGGCTGGGGGGCTGCAGGGGATCGTCTTAATTGGATCATTTCACTGTGCACTGATCATCAGCTGTAAGTAATTGTGCCACTGCAATAATTTACTATGCGTTTACAATGCAATGTGCTTGGGAGAGACTCACTTCTATCTATCTATCTATCTATCTATCTATCTATCTATCTATCTATCTATCTATCTATCTATCTATCCCATATCTGTCTATCTATCTATCTATCTATCTATCTATCTATCTATCTATCTATCTATCTATCTATGACCCTTTAACTCCAACCTTGCTTGACAGCAGTAGATACAGTATGTGATATGATACATTATACTGTATTTATAAGCACAGTTCTTTGATATGATACATTGTTGCATTGTGTGTTGTTGAGTACTCTGCTCAGGACTCAGGAATTGCTTTATATGCCCATATTTACACGGGCGAATGCAATATCATCCGAGAAACTCGCACTGATATCGCACTTGTGAGCGTACGATTTTAAGCCCCCCCCCCCATCTGTGATTGTCTTCCGTTTTACAAGTGAGATGTATTGCTACACGTGCGTTTTTTATACGTGTGAAAATCGCATGTTGTTTCAGTAGGGAAAATAATACATCGCATTGCACTTGTATGCAAATTCACGTTTACGCGCAAGTGCGATGCAATTTTCTTTGTCGTATATAGAAAATAGGTGCTATTGCCCCAAAAATACGATATGCTGCAATTTTTAGTGTGAGCAAAAAATTGCTCTAGTAAATTAACCCACTGTAAATAATGGATTATTACAACGTGCGAGTTCTGTGCGTCCGTTTTTTTGGGGGGGGGGGGGGACTGAAAAATTGTTCTGAATGTCGGATGGAAATAGCACCCATTCATTGGAATAGGTCTATGACATGGGCTGTTTTTTAACTCAAATAGTCTGATTAAAAAATATTGCAGCATCCTCAATTTTTTTCTGATTTTCAGATGAGAATAGCACATGCCAATGGGGAGTGTTCAGCACATCGGACAGCACATGGACGGGATGTCCGAGTGCTGTCCGATGCGAGTTGTGTCCTAAAATCTTGGGCGCAACATTTTAATCGTCGTGTGCATGTACCCTAAAGGTGCATTCATAGGGATCAGTGCGATATTGCACTTTTAAGGCTGCAGTTTTTGCCAGCGATTGCAAGGAAAAAAACGCATTGCTGAACTTGTGGTTTCATGTATGTAAAAATCGCATATTTTTCCAATAGAGAAAAATACAAAATTACATTTGCATGAAACTTAGATGTACATGCACCAATAGGATGGGCAATAATGGGTGATTTTTGTACAGAATCACCCAAAAATAGGACATGCAGCGATTTTCTTCCCCCCCCCCCCCCCCTGCCTTTGAACTTGCATTATTATGCTGGCTTCACATGAGCATAAGCACACTTGCGTGTGCATGTGCATTTTTGTGCATGCATTAGCATATTTTACGGTAGTTTTTGCGCCCGCAAAGGAATATTCATTTGTGCGTGGTGTACAAAGATGCACTGATTGAAATGTCTTATTAGTCTCAATGCGTTACAGATATGTTTTTTTTCCTGCGCAGTTATGCAACGTTTCATGTTGTTGCATATTGCGCTTGCATTTGTGCAACCCCATTGACTTTTATGTGAAATCAATGGCTTCTATTCTCTGCATATTGCAAGCGCAAATACACCTCTGAGAAGCTGGCCTTAGTGTAAGCATAACAATCACTCATATGAATGAGCCCATTGAAATCAATGGGTTGTTTCCCTATGTGAGTTCTGTCCATATTGCAATCGGACAGGACTGGTGCTGGAAAATCATTCATGTGAATGCACCCATATTTGCATTGCAAGTACACTGATCTGGTGGCAGTTGCTAATCAGGGGATAAGTTCTATATGTGGATAACCTGGTTGACACATACTTGCACTGTACACCTTGCCAGCAGTAGATACAGTAGTGATATGTTTAGATTGCTGAAACATAATGTTTATAAACAAGGTTCTTTGATATGATACATTGTTGCATTGTGTGTGGTTGTAGAGCACACTGCTCAGGAGTGCTGTGATTTCTTGTACATATTTGCATTATAAGTACATGGATCAGCTGCTGATTAGGGTATTCCTTCTGATGGATGATCTGGATGATACATACTTGCACAGTACAGCTCCTGATTTGCATGAGTTAATACTACTCCAGTCTGTTACTATGTATAGCAATGAGCAGGTGACATGTAGGAGATCTGCTGCTTCTGGTTATTATCATTATTACAGGACCAGTACATTCTGGTGCTGTGATCTCTAGGACCCTGCTGTCATTGCTTCCCGAGGGTGGAGAGAATACAAGGAGGTTGGTTCTGAAGCTTTGTTATGTATGTATTTTCCTTCAAATTGAGACTTTTTTCCCAGGCCTGGGATATCATTGGCTGTGCATGGTGAGAAGCTGGTACCTGCCCATGATGGGGAGGGCTCCCAAGGGTGACTTTTGGGTGCACTTACAGCTGATGATCTAGCACTCTGCATGCATTGATATCCTGTGTACTTCTTCTATCCTGCAAGACTATGTAAGTTGTAGCAAATCTACATCTTGCCACTTTCTCCCAGCTGTGTTGCTTTGCAGGAATACAGTAGATCTTATTGTGACCCGAATCTGTCATTGTGAATGTCCCTGATCTTTGCTGTGATATATATGCACTGTGTCTGTTTCTATACATCCATTGGGGCGGTGATTGTGATTTTGTATGTTTTCACAGTTTTTATGGTTTTTTTATATATTGACTGCTCAAAATAAGTAGGAAAATGCGCACAATAGGCGATATTCATATACCAAACCGTAAAGTGGGCCTTCTGTTTAAGAATTCTCTGAAATGCCATTAAGACATGACGTCTATCTGGGTTCAGGGGCTGACAGTGATGCCAAGAATAATAAAAGGCTGGAGCTTGGATAAAGGACAGACTTCTCTGACTCTGGTTGGCTTGGAATCAGTAGTAAAATGTACTTCTGTCTAAAAATATACTAGTTACTCATTGTTACGTGTGACCACCGCTCCATTTACACTCCTACACAACGGGGTCTGGGGCTCCTGTTTTAGGGACTTATCACAGCCAGCCATAAACAGCAATTGTTCAGTCCCTGTATTCGCTTATAGAGGGACTGAAGATTCTCGTTTTGATAGGGCCTACGCTGCATTTGCCTGTCTAAGTAGTCTGCATGAGTGCGAATGCGTTGGCGGTGATGTTACTCTGTTGTTCGAACGAGAATTGGCTCGTCTAAAAGGACCCTTAAACTTAAAACAAACTAAAAAAAACTTGTTCCGGGGTAAATGATTTAACATGACCACTAGGCTTAAGGTTTAGAGATGAGCGAACACCAAAATGTTCGGGTGTTCGTTATTCGGAACGAACTTCCCGTGATGCTCGAGGGTTCGTTTCGAACAACGAACCCCATTGAAGTCAATGGGCGACCAGAACATTTTTGTATTTCGCCGATGCTCGCTAAGGTTTTCATGTGTGAAAATCTGGGCAATTCAGGAAAGTGATGGGAATGACACAGTGACGGATAGGGCAGGCGAGGGGCTACATGGTGGGCTGCATCTCAAGTTCACAGGTCCCACTATTAAGCCACAATAGCGGCAAGAGTGCCCCCCCCCCACTGTCAGCATAAAGATCGTTCTCCTCTGCCACAGCTGTAACAGCTGTAGCAGAGAAGAACGATGTTTGCCCATTGAATTCAATGGAGCCAGCAATACAGCATGTTCCACTGAATGCAATGGGCTGCCGGCGATCGCAGGATGAATGGTCGGAAAGGGGTTAAATATATAACCCCTTTCCTGCAATTCATCCAGAAATGTTACACTAAAAATATATACCGGCGTATAAGGCGACCGGGCGTATAAGACGCCCCCCCAACTGTCACCTTATACGCCGGTAATACAGTGGAGCAAAGAATAAAAAGCATTACTCACTTTTTCAGATGATCTGCGGCGCTCCTGCAGGCTGTCGCTCCCTCCTAATCCACGGCAGAGTATTCCTTTCTGCACGAAAGGCTTGAAATCCCCGCCTCCAGAAACACAGCCAATCACAGCCAATGACAATGATGTCATTGAATGGCTGTGATTGGCTTGAAATCCCCGCCTCCAGAAACACAGCCAATCACAGCCAATGACAATGATGTCATTGAATGGCTGTGATTGGCTTGAAATCCCCGCCTCCAGAAACACAGCCAATCACAGCCAATGACAATGATGTCATTGAATGGCTGTGATTGGCTTGAAATCCCCGCCTCCAGAAACACAGCCAATCACAGCCAATGACAATGATGTCATTGAATGGCTGTGATTGGCTTGAAATCCCCGCCTCCAGAAACACAGCCAATCACAGCCATTCAATGACATCATTGTCATTGGCTGTGATTGGCTGAAGGCACATGTGTTTCTGGAGGCAGGGATTTAAAGCCTTTCGTGGAGAAAGGAATAGTCTGCCGGGAACCAGGAAGGAGCGACAGCCTGCAGGAGCGCCGCAGATCATCTGAAAAAGTGAGTAATGATTTTTATTCTTTGCTCCACTGTATTACCGGCGTATAAGGTGACAGTTGGGGGGTCGTCTTATACGCCCGGTCGCCTTATACGCCGGTATATATTTTTAGTGTAACACATTTCTGGATGAATTGCAGGAAAGGGGTTATATATTTAACCCCTTTCCGACCATTCATCCTGCGATCGCCGGCAGCCCATTGCATTCAGTGGAACATGCTGTATTGCTGGCTCCATTGAATTCAATGGGCAAACATCGTTCTTCTCTGCTACAGCTGTTACAGCTGTGCCAGAGAAGAAGGATTTGTCTTCTATATGTTCTCAATGGGGTCAGCGCTGCTGCCGCCGGCCCCATTGAGCGCATATAGAATGCGTCCATAGCGAACCGCGGGAGGGGCAGACTTTTATATCAGGCGGACACCTTATCTCCCCAGCCACTCACAGCAGGGGGGTGGTATAGGGCTTAAACGTTGCAGGGGGAAGTTGTAATGCCTTCCCTGTCTTTATATTGGCCAAAAAAAAGCGCTAACGTCTCAGGGAAGAAAGTTAAATTAACCAGAACACCGCATGGTGTTCGTTACGAATAACGAACATCCCGAACACCCTAATATTCGCACGAATATCAAGCTCGGACGAACGCGTTCGCTCATCTCTATTAAGGTTCCTTCACACTGGCAATCGCGTTTTTTTTTTTTGTTTTTTTTTGCCACGTGGCAAAATCGAGGCGTTTTATTTGAGCGTCAGTGATGCTTTTTATTGCAAAAACATCATTGCTGCTTGAGATTTTCTCACAACTTTTAGCGCAAAAGTCAATAGGACTTTTTGATGTTAAAAATGCATTGCACGAAAATCTCAAGTTTGTGCTTTGCGATGCGATAAAAAGGAAGCTCTATAGGGAAACGCAGAAAGATAAGACATGCTGCTTTTTTTTTTTATCGCAACATCGCATGAGTGAAAACATCGCAAATAAGAAGGAAACCATTAAAAATGATTGGTTTCCGAATTCTGCTTTTTTACCCGCTCTCGCATCGCACAATTTTCTCGCCGCTGAGGAGAAACCCGTAGTGCTTACCTGCTGTAACTGTGATTTGTGCCCAAGAGATTTGGGGGCAACTGGCATCAGGCAGCACGTGGACACGACACACGCACTGGCATGTCTTATTTCTCCTCTGTGAAATGGACAGGAGCAGGACACAAGGTGAGGTTGGTTTGTTTTTTTTCTTGTGGACCATTGGTTCCTATGGGGAAAAAACATTCATGTTTACAGCCTCATGGGCTATAATGGGGCCATATGCTATCTGCAGAATTATACTAGTGTGCACCTATGTTTAGGCTCTCTTAAAGTGTCCCTCCGCTCCGCTGCCACTAGTCTGGTGTTACAAGAAAATATATTACACACATGTGACTTCTGCAGCCATTCGCTGGCCTCAGCAGGTGCCTTTATGCGCACATGACTACGGAAGCCAGCGATTGGCTGCAGCAGTCACACAAATTATGAACTTGGCATTTATTGCTTTCAGTAACAGTGGAGAACAGAGAGCAGAGACAGTTAATTGGTGAGTAATACTTATTTTATTATTGCCTACCCTGGAGCATTGTTTTTCAAAATCTTGGAAAACCCCTTCAAGTATTTCTAATCCTGTGATCTCCAAGTGAGGCAATTCTATCACATGTTTTCCTGCAGTTTTAGCTGGACTTCATCTTTTGCACTATAAGGCTGGGTTCACACTGGGCGGATTTCGCGTGGAAATCTCGCAGTTTGGCCGCAGCGAAAAACTGTGAGATTTCCGCTGGGAATCTACTGCTTCAAAACCCAATTGTGGCAATTAGCTGCGGGCTTTGAAGCGGCCTGGCCGCACGCTCTCCTGCTGCTGCCGGCGCTCCCATAGGGGAGAGCGCGTAGCGCAGCGGAAGAAAAAAAATGAACATGCAGCCGGCGTATCTGCGCCGATCGGCCGGCTTCTGGCGGATTTGCCATACTGTGTGGACGAGATTTCTGAGAAATCTGGTCCACATGGCTGGCTAAACCTGGAATTAGCGGCCGCAGGCGGATTTGCAAATCCGCCCAGTGTGAACCCAGCCTAATTTATAGGATTTGTGGTAAAATTACGAGCGGATATATGACAACGGCATTTTTACGTTTTCACGCTTGCTCCGTATAAGCCCTTGAAGGGGCTGTTCCGTTTTTCACGGCCAGCGTTTTCTCATCCATTCATCTGACCGTGAGCGCCGTTTTAAGTGAAAAAATACACCACATCCCAGAAAACCCTCGCTCTGCCAAAATCCTTGGGATGCCTTTCAGTGCTTATATAGAGGCTTTTCACAGCGTTAGACGCGGCTGAAAGGTCTCCCTTTCCCTTCTTTCTTCCTGCTTCCATAGGAATATATAGGACCCGCCGGCGTATATTGGCCAAAACATAGTTCCAGAACGATCTTTTTGGCCACTGTATATATGCCGGACGAATTTCGTGCGCTTAAGTATCCTCTTTCATAGTGCTGTTGTATTTACGCGCCGTACAATTGCCCATGTGAACGAATGCATTGGGAACCAATGCTACACATGGGTAGCGTAAATGCGCCGTATATGCGTTCGTGGGAATGAAGCCAGTTGCGATTTTGTGTTTTTTTTTTTTTGTTTTTTTTTTCCTCTGATGTTTTGCGTTTTTTCTCAAGAGCAATTAGTATAGAATGTGTTCTTGTCCATCTGGGTTTTTTTTCCGTTTTGTGGGGTTTATTCACATAGGAACTGTCAGTTGCATATGTGTCCTTATTTTTCTCTTAATGCACCCATGATTGTCAATTGAGGGCTGCAAAAAACGCAGCGAAAAACGCGCGGAAACGCACAAAAAACACGCGAAAACGCTGCGTTTTTCACGCGCGAAAATCGACAACGCAAGTGGGTAGGCGCCCTTAGACTGTGGAAACTGCAGCGGGAAACATTCATTATTAAAGTGAATGGGATTCAAGCAAATCCTGTTCGCATCCCCCCCTGATTTTTCTGCTGTAACTGTTTGTTTACCGGGCGTCTTGGGTCCGCAATCGTTCTGGCCCACCCGCTTCCATTCATAGTAAACGGGAGTCACTCAAACATTGAGCAGTTCCTGTTTACACGGCACGGATTTTAGTTTTGCTAAAAACCAAGTGACTTCAACAAGTGAGCGATTTCCCCCTCAGTGCCCTGTTGGCGGCCGCGGGTACACAGGGCTATTATTAGATAAATTTGCAGTTTCCAGTGAGAATTTGAGTGATATAAAGGTACCTCTGGATTTCAACATGCCCGATCCTCTGTTTTTGTGGGAGATAAGCCGCTCCCAGAAGTGTCACACAGCAGCTTACTCCCCGCTCTGACATAAACTCGCTCAGCTGAGCATTCATGCTGATGATGGATTCTGGAGAAATAGTTGTCATCTGAGCAATTTCTCAACTGCACACTGGCTTAAAGGGGTTTTATCTCATGGGCCTGTAAAGATGGAAGTCACGACACCAGTTTTAGCAAAGCCTCAAAGGTCTTTTCTGGGATTTTTTTAAAATCACTCAGGGGATATATAGGGGTATACTGTAAAAGAAGGTCCGGCAACTCCAGTGCCAGCTCTCCGGTCTGATCCTGGAACCTTCTGCAGTGGTTACCTGCCATTGGTCATTCATGTAACTGCTACAGCCAATCATTGGCCTTGGCAGTTGTGTGCCGTTCATGCACCCATTACTGCTGAGACCAGTGATTGGCTGGAGTGGTCATGTGATGGAGCTTCTGGGAATGAACTGGAGAGATGGCATTGCAGCTGCAGGACATTTAAAGTTGAGTGGGGGTGTTTGATAGTTTCGAAACCCCCCTAGAAAATTCCTATTAAAGTTTTGTTAGAATTTAAATAGCCGCTTCCATCTTTACAAGACTGATCTGATGGATTTTGCTATGACTGCCACGATCCATTTAATGTATCCATTATGGACAATTGTTTTTCTGTCTTCACTCATCAGCGTATTTTACTGTACCTTTTACACACGCAAAAAAAACCACACCGATGCTCCCAGGAATTAGTCTGAGTTCAAGAAGTGTTCTTTTTTTCTACGCAGTTTTTCACGTATCTCCTGGCATATTTTGTGCGCATTTGCGCATCCCCATTGATTTCTGTGGAGACTTTCGGTGCGGAAATGCGCAGGAAAATAGAGCGTGCTGCAACCGAAATGTACAGGAAAAATATGCGCTTGTGAACGAATCAATTGGAATTAATGGATTCTGTTCACTGCTTATTATGCGTGCAAATATGGCTGTGTGAACCTGGCTTACTGTGGATTTTGCTGCACAATTGCAGGCAGGTTTTAGGTTGCGCTCAGACAGGGCGAAAATCCTGTGGAATTTGCCGCAGAATTTTTTCAACATTTCCGCCCCTTGTGGAAAACAAGACAAAGTAGCGCAGCAAAGATGCACTATTTCATCCTATAGACTCCAGCAAAATGTCAGACTGCTGGCTGGAAATTGGATGGACCCCCATTATAGTCAATGGGGGGGTGGGGGGCTGTTTGGCGCTGTTTTGTTCTGTCATAGAATGAAACCATATGGCCACAATTTCCTAACTTTGATGTAAAATCATTTTCAATTTCGCGTCCAAATCGGCAAGCAGCCTGCAGATTTTGTTTGGAATTTACCACGACTTATGGTGCGCCATGCGACCTACTCCGTCCTGTGTAAAAAGTCCCCAAGGGGAACAGTTGTCTGCTGTCAGCAGATCCTTTACCTTAGTGCGGTGCATACTTTATGAGAAGCTGAACCTCAGGGAATGTGTCATATGTTAACAGCATAGCAGTTGTTAGAATGTAAAAACCCCTGTAGGGCGACGCACAAGGCTGTGTTATGGCTCAGGGCAGGAGCCGTAGACAATATATAGAGGCAAAGACCATTTCAGTCATTTCAATAGAAGGAGGTCCTCTGTCCTTCAGAATCAGACTACCTAAGAAGGTCATGGTGGTCTACTGCTGTCCACCTTCTAAGCCTGGAAACAGAATTTATGATATACTTGCCTAGTGATAACAAGAATTGTAGATCTCTTTTTGATATATTGCATAAAGAAAAGCAGATGTCTTGGGCATGAGAAGAGAGTATTGTTACCCAGCTGGGTGGGAGTCTGAAGGAAAGGATGCCAAGATCCTGTTTACTAGTCATGGCTGTTGTGTCTTTGTGTGTTTTGTCTCTTTCTATATCCAGACTTCAACATTTACTGCGGGTCAACTATTGTTTAGTGAGCTTGTGAGCTGTGGGGTATTGATGGAAGGTTTTACTAAGTGCTTTTAGGTCCATTGTTTTAGGGTGTATATGTTTGGATTTAATTGCTTCTTCATTATGTATTGTAGCTGTAGCATCCAGGCAGGTGTTGGGCCATTTATGGCAGTCTGCAGTGGAAGTCCTGCTGCCAGTCAGTATATTGGTTAACCCAACACCTTCTGGTGGCCTAAAATCTGTTCTTTACCCCATCGCAGGACAGCACATAATCTTCATCCAAGGCTGAGACATATGAAACACCTACATATTTTATGTATACGCTCTTTAAATAAATCCATTTTCCAAAACCGACCTTCCTATTTCATCACAGTCATACATGCAAGCCCATGCAGTGCTGGTGTAGATTAAATGGTGCATGATGCAGTATATTCTATTGCAGCCCTGCTTATTATTTACCCTTTACAGAGACCAGTTAATGCATTGGACGCAGTTGCCTAGATAACAATGCCAGACAACTGCCTAAATAACTGCGCAATTTTTGAGCGATTATCTGCTCATGTAAATGGGCCTTAACACTGTCCTGTCAATAAGCTGGGGAAACATAGCTGCTGTCTTTGTACGCAGAGCTATAGGAATACAATTGCAAATGTGAGATTGTAGTGTTGGTACCCAAGTCATCAGGGCTTCAACGGTGACACATGAAGCACTCTGTGTACCGGCATTGGACCCCACAACATTAGGGCTGCCCGTTCACCTCACAACTTGCAGAGATGGGAAAAGACTCCACAATGTTTCCAAAGCAGAGACATATGATATCTCTTCCGTTCTCTATGATTGGGCAGAGCGCTCATTGTATTCTTCTGCCCCATCATTACCCTGAGAAAGGAAGCATATTTTAGGAAGCCACTTATCGGAGACCCAGCAGAGATGTCAGCGAGAGGGCTAATGATCCATGGACCTAAAGATTATAGACCACATTGAAGGAGAGGGGGCCTCCTGATATAAATGGCTAATTAGTCTGAGTTCCAGATATATTCTTTTCCCTGCGCAATTACGCAGCGTATCTCCTTGTGTATGGAACCCCTTCATTGACTTCTATGGAGCCCTTATAAAATAAAGCATGCTGTTTTTTTTTGTTTGTTTGTTTTTTTGTTCACGCAACCGAACTGTGCAGGAAAAATACATGCGTGAATAAACCTATTGAAATCAATGGGTTCTATTTTGCATATTGCATGCGCAAATATGTCCGTGAAAATCTAGCCTTAGGCCTTGGTTTTTATTCTAATTTTGGATGCTGATATTCTGTACATCATAGTACTGAGTCTTCTAACCATATTCCTTAACGTGACTTGACTTTTACATGTATTCTTTCCCAAGCCTAACTCCTGACGTCAAGTGCATTTGGGGTGTGGCCTATTTAAAGGAATGAAGCATGTGTCCATCAAAATTTTGGTCTGTCTGTGATTTTTGGCTCAATTGTAATTGCAATGGAGCTTAGCATCCCTGGTCGGGGTGTAGAGCCACCGCGTGTCAAGGTTATACTGGAAAATGTTTTTTTTTTCTTTTTTCGTGTTGGCATTGATCATAAATCTGAGGCAGATGAATATTTCATGTGGAATCTATAATAAACTCGTATTACCTCTATAGAAATATGCAGCCTTCCTAAATATAGCAGCTGTATATGGCTCTATTACAGAATGTCAGGGCCCTCCGGGGTAACATCAGGCAGAATCTAAAGCGTTCTTACTGTGTCCGTCCTTCAGACATATAGATGGCCGTAGGATATTGAGTCATTTCTCTCCAGACAGTTTCAGTCTAAGTTTGGCCATGTATGTTTCACAGCTGTCGGTAAGAATCCCGTCATTCTGCATTTGCATCAAGAGATCACATCACTGGTGGTGGGATAATTGCTGCCATATATATTCATATTTGGGCTGGCTTCTGTTCTCTCTAAAGTCTCAGGGCCTTAAAGGGATTAACCCATTTTCCAGAAATAAAAATAGCGGTCTTATGTGTAAAATTGAAAATCCAGAACCAGTACTCCCCACTTCATTCCCTTAGTAATTCAGCGTTGAAGCTCCGCTTCTCCCTCCAGTCTGTGTTTGGCTGTAGCGGACAAATGCTGCCTGCTTGTAATTGGCTAGACTACTGGCGTCAACGGTCGGCGATGCGAGCCATGATGTCAGGAGTATGGCACGTGGCTGCTGTGATCACCAGTAGTAGGAAACATTGCTGCTGGCTTGTAAAGAGAGATCAGTGGAGGACTACCCGAGCTGCAGTGCTGGACTGCCGGGTGGAACTAGAAGTAGTACTGGTTCTTTGTTTTACCCAAATGCCTGCTATTTGTTTTCTTGTAAAGTCGGCCTAACAATCATTTTTCGGTCATACATTTAACACTCTTTGTGTCGTTCTTAAAGGGGTTCTACAGGATTATAAAAAATATGCTTGCTTTCCCTTAGAAGCCATGCTACATCTGTCCATTGATTGTCCGTCTGATATTTTAGCTCACCTTCAATGATATGAATGGGACTGAGCTACAATACCGGACTCAACCTGTTGGACACATGTGGCACTGTTTCTAAAAAAAAAAAAAGGTCAGCCATGGTTTTCTAATTCTGCGCAACCTTTTTAAGGACTTCTGTATGAGTTTTGTTATTGTGATGTTTCAGTAGGGATATGTGATGGTCTAAGGGTGTCTTCGCACAGGCGAGCGTGACATTGTCCTGAGAATTTTGAACTGATATTGCGCTTCTAAAATTGCAATTTTTAATTCGAGGTGATGCTGCTCATATCATGTACTTCAGATGTTCATCATCGCAAGTGCTTCCAATAGTTTTCAGTGGTAAAAATCTCATCACGCTTGTGCATGCAAATCATATGGCGTGTGAGTGCAATGCTATTTTTTTTTTTTTTTTTTTTTTCTTTCCCCTTAATGATCCAATATAAGGTAATGGACGATTGCTCATCATTAGGAAGGGGGCAACAGCGATTATTTTTTTAAATTTTTTTTTCCCCTTCCCAATCTGGCAGCATCACTGCGAGAGAAAAATTGCTCATGTGAATAACCACATTAAAATCAGTGTGTTACTAATACACGTGAGTTCCCTCCATATCGCCATCAGATCGAACTCGCCCGTGTGAATACACCCTTCCTCTGTGTCATTAGTCCTATTGTCAGACTCAGATTTGAGACTGGAAATAGATATTAGTGTGGCTGTATGAATGAGATGCAAGAAGACAGTAGTGTTCGCAGCTGTTGTGCTTGCATGCTTTGGGCGCCCTCCTCCATGTCTGTGGACCTAATACATGGGTGTATTTCAGTCAACATGCAGAAGCCTCCTGAGTTGTGGTTTTTCTAGGACAAGCAGGTCACTTGTATATTGTAGGTGGATCCTGGGATCGAGGGCTGGAGGCAGCAAGAAGTGCAGTTATTTCCTGGGTACATCTATTTTGGTTGCTAGTGTCAGAGGCTGAGATGGTATTTCCTGAAGGAATGTCATTAATGATTAACTGTACTGTGTGGCGGGAGGAAACTTGAAAATATATGTTATATCAAATGTGAATAAAGCACAAAGCAATGACAACATCCAAGTGTAGAACAACTATTCTGCAGAATATCTTTAAAAAAAAAAATCTATATTTTTAAGGGATGCAGACCAAGTTCTTGACCAATATGCTAATCTCGTTGCTCTGTCTTGAAGGGGTTCTGACACTGATAATAAAAATCAGATTAGTTGATGTTTTGTACACTGATAAAAGTACATGTCTGTAATGTAAAGATGGAAGTTTATAGGAGTCATAGAATCATAGAGTTGGAAGGGACCTCATCGGGTCTAACCCCCCTGCTCAGTGCAGGATTCACTAAATCATCCCAGACAGATATTTGTCCAGCCTTTGTTTGAACACTTCCATTGAAGGAGAACTCACCACCTCCCGTGGTAACCTGTTCCACTCATTGATCCCCCTCACTGTCTAATATCTAATTTGTCTCCTCCCTTTCAGTTTTATCCCATTGCTTCTAGTCTTTCCTTGTGTAAATGAAAATAGGGCTGATCCCTCTGTACTGTGACAGCCCTTCAGATATTTGTAGGCGGCTATTAAGTCTCCTCTCAGCCTTCCTTTTTTCACAGCTAAACATTCCCAGATCCTTGACTCGTTCCTCATGGGACATGATTTGGGCACTAGTGCATTATGACTCCACGAGGAGTATGGATGGGAGACATGGCTTAGGCGGGTTGAAATAGTGGGGATGCCCAGATGAAGCCCACAGGTGCTAATTGGCTGATGGGCTCTGGATATATGCTACCCTCTTCCCTGCTGACCCCGCTACTGTCATGGCGACTCCCCTGTAACCATGTCCGCTGCCATCTCCCCTGCTGACCCCTTCCCCCCAGCTGTCATTGTTCCCGGCCCTGCTGTGACTTGCTCCGCTGTCACTCTCATCCATGCCGCCCTCCCATCTCCGCTCTTTTGGGACTGTCTTAGTCAGTCTCCAGCCCCCTGCACCCTTTAATCTAGCAGCAGCATGCCACTCGTTGGCCGGCTCCTCTCGCTCTGCCATGCTGACACCGCCGGGCTCACCAGTCCTGCTGCTGACGCTCCTACTCCTGCTTATACTGGGACTTCTCCTACCCCACTTTGCCTTTCTCCCGGTATAGAAGTCAGGCACCCTCTGCCTGTAAATATATCTTTTTTTTTTTTTTTCCTCTCTCCTCAAAGTGTTCATGACCTTATTCTTGAGATTTGGAAATTTGGAAAAAGCACAAGGCTGTTCTATTAATTGGTCTGGTCACACAAGGACAGCAATTTCATGAATAAGATCCTATATGCTGCTCTGCCCTCAGAGGGATGCTTATTCTTGTGTCCAACTGTAGCTACAACTTCAATCAAAATGATTCAACATGCACTGTAAATTAGGTTTATTTGCCACATGTAAAAACTTTCTGCTGTTTTACCGGGTTTCTGCAAGGCAATGATCTCTTAACTTTCTGGACCCCCTCTCTTAACATAGCCACATTTCTAACATGCAATTAAATGTCAGTCAACAAAGCTGTAGCCAGTCTAGGGGTATGATATGTTTTAGCTCAAGCATATATGGTGTAAATAATGAAGTTCTTGATCAGTTGCATCAGGTGTCCTTGGGACAACACCTGATTTGCAAATGTGTGCACTTATGAGGGATTATGTTTAAAGGGGTTCTGTCACTAAAAAAGAAAAATGCTATACTTATCTATTCCTCCCCCATCGGTCTACTTTCCAGATCTTCCCCTCCCTTATCTTCTCCTGTCTCCTGCAGTCCATGTTGTCACTTTACCTCCAGCTGCCTGATTCTTCTCCTTCCTGTGAGGTTACGTACATTTGGTTGGCAGTCTTCCAATGTACGTTATGTCACAGCTCACAGGCTAGCAGGACGACTGCCTATCTTCTTCAGAGATTGCTCATGCGTGTTGTCTCTGAAATAGATTACAATTCTTTCCTAGGCAGTGAAGCTACAGCACAGGGATGTGACCTTCACTGACTCAGCCGGAAGGAGTTTGTGATAACCAGCCCTCATAACAAGCTGGTCCCAGCCTGCAGTGAGCTGACCTGGGGCACTGGAGAAGCTCAACCAGGAGAAGATGTGATAAGGAGACTGACAGGGAAGGAATAGGTAAGTTTAGATCTTTTTTTTTTTTATGACAAAACCCCTTTAAGGGCTTCATTCATTCTGGGACTGCAGTAGTCATTAAAAGTGGCATTTTGTGTTAAATTTGGAGAAACCACTTGTTTTATATTACTTTTGTTATTTACATTTTTTTTAACCTGCAAACTGAAATGCGTCCTGGGGTGGCTCTGATACACTGACGCTAAGTGAATAAAGGCTTAAAGTTTTTCTCCTGTCTTGGATTCTTTCAAGTATTGGTTATCATTGTGTCTGAGTACCACCATGTACACACAGTAGGGCCTCTGCTCTATCAATGTCATTGTTTCTATTATCTTTTCCAACTGTTAGTATACAGTATCATGGTTTCAACCACCCCCCCCCCTTCCTCAAGTGTTGGTGAAGTATGTCAATATTCTTGAGATCCCTTTCCAGTATCAGTTATCATTCTTCTTATGTCATCCCACATGTGCCTGTGTATCATGTTCCTGAGTTACCAATACACGTCTCTGTATCCTAGTTCTAGAGTAATGTCTCTCAACGTTCCTAGGCCAAGTACCCATCATTAAAAACACATTATATCGAAGTACTTCCAATGCTTCGATCATACATCATGTTGACTATTAACCCTTTCCAATCCAATTTGTATCCTAGTTTTCTTAGGGCGGGGCTTACTCTTTTTCTGCCGTTATACAACAACACTATCTGCTGGCTAAAGCCAGTACTGCATGAGGTGACACATTGAATAGGCTCTAACAGCAGAGAGGCTGGCATTATACAGTAAGAGAACCCTGTTCAACATCTTCCAACATCGGAGCTGTACAGCCTTAAATCATAATGTCTTCAGACGTCAGACACTGGATTGGAAAGGGTTAAAAGCAGAGTGCTAGTACGCCCCCAGAGATGTGGCTTGTTCCCACTGGGGTTCACGTGCCACATGATGAGAGTCTGGAGCTTGTCTTATGTACTCTACAACATCCTGAGTTTCCAAAGTATTGGCCCATCTTTTATTTGAATCCTTTCTTACGGCTGCCTGTCTGTACTTGGTCTTGAAAAGTTTTGTATTTCGTTATTGCTGACAACCAAAGCAATAGATCATCATTGAATTAGTAGATTCATAGTCAGTAACAACATACAAAGTTTTATGCAGGTGTGGAAAAAATGTTGCAAAGTAAGAATGCTTTCAAAAATGTGAGTTAATAGTTTATTTTTATTAATTAGCGAGATATAAAGTGACTGAACAAAGGAGGGATCTCAATCAAATCCAGATTTGGTGTGACCGCCCTTTGCCTTCAAAACGGCATCAGTTCTAGTTACACTTGCACAAAGTCAGGTGTATAATTAACCAATTATACCAAACCGGTGATAATGATCAGCATTTTCATATGTAAGGCCTCTTTCACACAGGCGTTGCTATTTTTGGGTGCCCACATCGAGGCCGAAAATCGCATAAACGGGAGAAAGCCGCGACCAAGTCATGGCTAAATCTCCTGTTTTCTCACTTGTTCACATAGCTAGACTGCCGCATATATACACCAAAGCCCAGAATTCCGTGGGCCGGAGGGAGAGACCTTAGTGCTGCTAAAGTCTCTCTCCCACCCAGTGCCGGGTGATAGCGGCAATAGAAACTCCCATAGAAGCCTATGGGAGCTGCATGCAAGAGGAGGGGGAGGGACTTTAGCAACACGAACTCCCTCCCACCTCCCTTTTCCGGCAGCTTCCATAGGAGTCTCTGGGAATGGCCGGCGTATTCTGGCAAAAGATGGGACAAGTCCTATCTTTTCTGGCCGGCCAGAATGCGCACCGTGTGCCGCGATAAAACGCTCGTGTGAAAGAGACCTAAGGTGAAACACAGTCATTAACTGAAACAGAAGTGTAGAAGCTTTAAAACTGGGCAAGGAATAACCAAACTCTGCTACAAAGGTGAGGTTATGGAAGACAGTTTCATGTTGCAGGACATACACCATGGCAAGACTGAGCACAGCAACATGACACAAGGTAGTTATACTTCATCAGCAAAGTCTCTCCCAGGCAAAGATTTCAAAGGTTATTTTTTAAGGGGACCCAACTGTAGGTTTCAGCTTATGGCAAAGGCTGTGGTGGAATTGGTTACAACTTAACCCTAGTGGGCACTTGAGCCCTCAAAAAATTATGTTGGCTGAAAGATTTCAAAGCAGACTGGTTTAATGATGTGCTCTTCAAACTCATTTGAAGAAACACAAAGAAACTGCCAATATTGAGGACCATGGATACAGTGGTCGGCCAAGGAAGCTTAGTGCAGCAGATGAAAGGCATATCATGCTTAATTCCCTTTTGAAATCTGAAGATGTCCATCAGTTCAAAACTGGCAGAAACCATTAGGACTTAGGTGCACCCATCTACTGTTTGGAGAAGTCTAACCAGAAGAGATCTTCATGGTAGAATTGCTGCCAAAAAGCAATTCCTTTGACATAGAAACAAGGCCAAGCGACTCAACAATGTATAAAACACAAGTGTAGAAAAATGGCAGCAGCTGTTCTGGTCAAAATGTAAAATATTTGGCTGTAACAGAAGACAGTTTGTTCTCCAAAGGTCTGGAGAGGGAAAATAATGAGTGTCTGCAGGCAGCAGTGAAGCATGGTGGGAAGCGGTCCAATAATGAGTGTCTGCAGGCAGCAGTTAAGCAAGCTGGAGAGAGGTACAATAATGAGTGTCTGCAGGCAGCAGTGAAGCGGTGCAATAATGAGTGTCTGCAGGCAGCAGTGCAGCATGATGAAGGTTGCCTGCAAATCTGGGGCAGCATTCAGTAAACTGAGTTGGGGATGTGATCAGAACTAATGGTGTCCTCAATGCTGGAAAATACAGGCAGATTACCTCCCCATCATGCAATACCATCAGGAAGGCGTCTGATTGGCTCCAAATTTATTCTGCAGTAGGACAACGATCCCAAACATACAGCCAATGTCGCAACATCATCCAGTCTGTCTAGGATGAAATGTAGAGACAGTAGGATTTGATCAAGTGGTCAGTTCTTCAAGATGTTTGGAACAACCTCCCTGCCAAGTTTCTTCAAAAACTGTGTGCAAGGAATTAATGCTGTTTCGAAGGCAAAGGGTGAGCACACTAAATACTGATGTAATTTAGATTTGTCTTTTGTCTATTCACTTTTTGTTAATTGACAAAAACAAACTATTAACTTCTATTTTGAAAGCATTCTTACTTCCCCGCACCTGCCTGAAACGTTTGCTGGATACTGTATACATCAACAATCCTCCATATACTGAGAGCTGTCCTGATGTGTTCTCTCAGAGTGGGACAAGTTGTTTAGTTGGCTGTTTGCGGAGCGCGTGAGCCGGGGATTTCAATGACCGCTTTTCATGCGACTCAATAACAAAGACAAGCCCTGAAGTTGTGGTGATGAATGTAAACAAGGGTGTTCCAGACAAGACTCACTTCTCCGGCCACTCCGAGGACATTGGTGAATGTATAACCCTGCTGTGGCTCATACACCTGTCGCCGATCGGTTGTACTGGAAGAGCTGTTCTATATGTAAGGGCGATACAATTGTAGTATGGGATCTGCATATGTAACTAGTCTTCTGACTTTGCACTTTTAATGAGTTTCCCCTGTTCTAGCTGCAGAGCTGCACTGTGTTATGGGACTCAGGCTGCAAATGGACTAAAATCTGCAAAAAAAAAAGTTAAAACTCAAAAAATTGAAGAAAGTAACGAGACAAACCAGCAAAAGAACAGCAGGCAGAGAGTACACTGTAATTTGGGGGGAAAAGGGTGATATTTAGGCCGGCTTCACGCAGAAGTATTTGCGCGCTCAATGTGTAGTGCATATAGAGCCCACTCGATGACTTCAATGGGTTCGTTCACAGGCACATATTTTGCGTATTTTGGACGCACAGAGAAAGATGTAACCTGCTCTATTTTCCTGCGTATTTGGCAATGAAAGGTCCCTATAGAAGTCAATGGGGGATGTGCAAAGGCGCGCACAATACACAAGGAGATGTGTGAAACGCTGCGTAATTGCGCTGAAAAAAGAACACATTTTGAACTAATTGGCCACTCCAATCGGTGTGTTTTGTTTGCCACATGCCAATGAACATGCCCAGCAAGTACAGTAAAATACAGGCGCAAAAAAGACTCAAACATGGCACCAAAACTTCGTGCTAAGGCAAGCGCAATTGTGCTTTCGGTCATGTGGAGACCTGCTTACCAGAAAACTTTTTTTTTTTTAATGGTGCAGGTTTTTGGGTTGCATAAGGTCAGTTTAAATGCACCAGCATGAGGAAGCGGACATGGCTATTATGTTGTTCCAGATCTACCGTACAGTGTGCGCCATTGTGATTAATTTCTACCTGTCCAGGCTAGTTTTCTCCTGTATAACTTTAGAACTGTATTAATAAATCTGCCCCTCTGGATCTCGCGCATGGTTACTCACTTGGCTCCTGGGATTTATTCACCCGTTGCATTAAAGCTTACTCTATTTCCCACTAGTCATAACGATTCTCATTTCCGTGTCCTAATACCTGGACAATCTGGCTGCTTTAATAATGCCCCTTGTGTAGATGCTACCTTAAATAATTTTGCTCTTCTAACACCCCCAACCCCAAATACTGTAGGCCACCGGTGGTGATATAGGATGAAACCTATAGACTAGAAGTGTAGAAATCTGTTATTCCTTCTTGTAATTTTATCCCCGTGATGCATCTTTTCCAAATGCTATATTTTAACTTTTTTATACTGGGAGGAGCTTAGTGGGCGATTGATTGATTGTGTCTGAACATGCAAATCTGTGTAGAGAAAATAAGCTAGAATTGACAGCTTTTCTGGTGCTGGAGAAAATGTTGCAACCCACAAGCTGTTACCGTGGATTTAGCTACCCCGTTTGGTGTGTGTATATATATATATATATATATATATATATATATATATTATAATCTATTATTTATTTGTGTGTGTGTGTGTGTGTGTGTGTGTGTGTGTGTGTATATATATTGTCATTCGGGTTGATTAATTTGTATTGACTTAGATATGTCACCAAAAGGTCGACGTCTGGTGTGTATTTCAACTAACTTGTGCATGACTGAGCACAATTCACCCTAACTCACTCTGTCCTGTGTCGATCACCCTTATCCAGCCCTGGGATTGGGTCCTGGGAACTTCCTTTATCTCAGCATTGGTTGGTGGGGATAGTACAAAAAGTCAGAGTTTGGGTGAGGTCAAGGGGGCCAGTCTAGTCTGGCGGAGAGAAAAGATAAGAATAGACTAAGACTGAGCTAAAGTCAGGTCGAGGCTAATGTAGGCTGGACCAAGTCAAGCAGTGCCTAGGGAATTCAAGTTGTGGAGCCGGCCACAGGAGAGTCTTCTTCCACCGTACCAGAAGGCATCTGAGCCAGGGCAAACCCCGCCCAGCCAGAAGATCAGGCCTAGGAACCATGAGTTTACCACATCCCTGTTGAGTCAGTGTCCACGAGAGAGTCTGCACTCATGCCTCCATTCCTCCACCAATAACCGCCCAGCACAGCAATCAGCTAACCTAGTCTGGCAGCCTTATCCTCCAAAAGAGAGCGGTCAGGAAACCTTATCCATCTTTTCATGTGTGAGAAAAGAACTCTTGAAGTTTCTACAGCCTACTAGAACTGTTAAGTGAATTCTAACCTGTCATTTTGCAAGAGTCAGTATAAACTGTGTGCCTCGGATTTTACTAAAGCTCTTTGGTCTGAACGCTTTATTTCACCGTTACACCATAAACCCCTTCATTGGCCTAGATTGCCAGCTATGTAGCCATAACCCCCTTGATCCCTAGAGCATCCGGAATGTCAGAATGAACCAACTCTCTGCCCCAGAGTGCTGGGAATTTAGCCATACTCAGAGGCACTGGCGTCACGTTGTACTTGTACCATTTGCTGTCACCAATCACCCTTGTAAAAATCTGCCAACGTTCTACGCAGGGTAGCTGCCACCATGACTAGGACTGAGTTAGAATACCCACTGAAGTGAGTGCTGCTTACTTCAGCTCATTGCACGTCTACATTTTTGACTGGAGTTTTTCCTTAAAGGGAACCAGTCATGTTGAATATTTAGTCCATCTGTGGGCAGCATGTTATAGAGCAAGAGTAGCTGGGCAGATTTATATACAGTTTGTGAGAAAATACTCAGTATAATAGTAAATGTACATGGGTAGAGTTGAATTTCAGAATCCGGAGCGTGCAACCTCCTCTGCAGCAAATACCGCCCATAGCATGCAATGCAAAAGTGATTCTTCATCCACAATTGGTTTCCGCTCGCAGATGAAAAATTGCAGTATGCTCCATTTTCCTGCTTCCATTTCCTGAAGTCAATGGAAGCCATCCGACCCACGGCCCGTTCATAATTGACATTGCGGACAGGCCACAGATTCCGTCGAAAAGCAGAAGTTTAAAAAAAAAAATCTGTAATGCGGAATCCGACCCGCGTGCATGCAGCCTAACTTGATTGATATTCTAGCTCTTTTCTATGCTTAGGACTCCAGTGGGCGATCCTAGTGACTGACAGCCTTCCCCTTATCAGTATGCATACAGATATATATGCTGTTGTATTTCTTTATTTCTTGCTATTTCTATAGCACCAACATGTTCTGCAGTGCTGTACAGCACTTGTTATTGGTCACATCATTCTCTTACCCCAGTGGGACTAGCAGTCTAATTTAACTTATCTCAGAGGCTGTAACCCCAAGTGGTTCACTGTTAATTACTAGGAGATACCTGGAATTTCTGGGTGGCACCTGGACTTAAATAACAAATCCAAGTTCCGACTAGCAATTGGCATAAATCCACATGTAGTTACAGCAGATTACCGGAGCATGTACGGGCATTCAGATTTGCACATTAAGGGTGATTTTAATGAGTGATTTCTTTGTGTTGTGAGATGCATAGAAATTGCACATTTAATTTTTTTTTAAAAGTGGGTTTACTTACATATGAGGTTCTTCTCAACCGGTCCCCCATGCATTACAATAAAAAATTAGCAGTTACTCGTCTCTCTCCGCTCCTGTGTTCATCCTCTGTGCCAGATCCGGAAGACGAGAAAGGAGTGGAGAAAGGTGAGTAACTGTTGATATTTTATTTAATGCATGGGGGACCTGTTGACCGGGATTTCTTTAACTCTGACAACCCCTTTAATGCATACCTTACCCCCACCCCCTCTGACAACCCCTTTAATGCATACCTTACCCCCACCCCCTCTGACAACCCCTTTAATGCATACCTTACCCCTACCCCCTCTGACAACCCCTTTAATGCATACCTTACCTCCCCACCCCCTCAAAGAAAAATATGTATATTTAAACAGACCTGCTACAGGCTTTTATGTGCAGTATATAAAGTGAAGTGCTTCTACTATGGCTCATAGTAGTTGTTTTTAGAGAGCTGTTCCTCTTCCTGTGTATTTATGGCCTTGTCCTACTGACTAAAGAAGTGGTGGTGTCGCTGTAAATAGTGCAGGTTGTGATCCTCCTATTTTTTGCTTAATCTACCTTTGTAGCAGTTAGAGGTTGGTTTTTCAGAATCTGAACTCCATTTCCCATTAAGAAATCCATAGAAGTGGTACACAGATATGAACTTGCCAGATATATGCCAAAAGGCAGGCCAGACATAACCTATTCAGCTGCAAAGGGATCCAGAGGGGGCCCACTATGGCTACAGAGTGACTTCTCTGTTAATTCTCTTTATCATCCTCCTTCTATTCCGTAGTCCTTGCTTACACTCTTACACGCTTTCTAGATCACCAGAAATGTAACCATGTACTACATTCCTAGTGGTCTAGGGTAGTGAAGGAAACATAGACTCTTTCACTACACTAGACCCCTAGGAATGTAACCATAAACCCCTCCAATACCCTAGACCACCAGGATCATAAGTATAAACCCCTCAAATACCCTAGACCACCAGGATCGTAAGTATAAACTCCTCCAGTACCCTAGACCACCAAGATTGTAAACATAAACCCCTCCAATACCCTAGACCACCAGGATCATAACCATAAACTCCTTCACTACCTTAGACCACTAGGAATGTAACCATAAACCGCTTTACTACCTTAGACCACTAGGGATGTAACCATAAACCGCTTTACTACCTTAGACCACTAGGAATGTAACCATAAACTCATTTACTACCTTAGACCTCTAGGAATGTAACCATGAACTCCTTCACTACCTTAGACCACTAGGAATGTAACCATGAACTCCTTCACTACCTTAGACCACTAGGAATGTAACCATGAACTCCTTCACTACCTTAGACCACTAGGAATGTAACCATGAACTCCTTCACTACCTTAGACCACTAGGAATGTAACCATGAACTCCTTCACTACCTTAGACCACTAGGAATGTAACCATGAACTCCTTCACTACCTTAGACCACTAGGAATGTAACCATGAACTCCTTCACTACCTTAGACCACTAGGAATGTAACCATGAACTCCTTCACTACCTTAGACCACTAGGAATGTAACCATGAACTCCTTCACTACCTTAGACCACTAGGAATGTAACTATGAACTCCTTCACTACCCTAGATCACCAGGAAGGTGATAATAAACTCCCTCACTCCCCCTAGAGTGCCCAGAATGTATTCGGAAACCTCACTGTCCTAGACCACCAGGAATGTAACCATAAACCCCTCCAATACGCTAGACCACCAGGATCGTAAGCATAAACCCCTCCTTTACCCTAGACCACCAGGATCGTAAGCATAAACCCCTCCTTTACCCTAGACCACCAGGATCGTAAGCATAAACCCCTCCTTTACCCTAGACCACCAAGATTACAAGCATGAATGTTTTAACTACCCTAGACCACCAGGATCATAACCATAAACCCCTTCATTGACCTAGACTGCCAGGTATGTAACCATAACCCCCTTTGCTCCCCTACAGCATCAGAAATGTCAGAATAAACCAAATCACTGTCCCAGAGAGCTGGGAATTTAGCCATAGACCCCCTCACTTCCCTTGACTACCAGGAATGGAAGCCTAGATGATCTTGTTGCCCTAGATCACCTATGAGAATGTGTGGCCCAAACATGATGTGGACAGAACCTAAGAATTGGCAAAATGGAGGATAATTCAAGGCTCTGTTTATACTTGCAGATATTCTTTAGGATATGCAATTTGAGAAGCTATAAGTTACTAAATTGAATGCAGAACAGGGAAATTCTCAGATATGAGGAACAGCCGGGAAGATTGAGGATGTTTATGTTCAGTGTGAGGAGCAAAACCTCCTGGGAAATACAGTTGGCTCTCTTATTGTCAACACATGGATCTCTCTAAGGAACATGTTATCCAACAAACGGCTTAGATCACACATGGAAGTCACTGTGGGAATTCTGTTTTTAAGGCTGTGCATAATCTGTATCTCTTTAGCAGTGGGGCATCTACTGCATCTTCAATTATGTCTAGACATGCTGGAATTTGTAGTTCAGACAGTTGAGAGAAAACTGCTTTTATTTTTTTTTTTTTTTTTTTTTTTTTTTACCTTTTAACTTTACTTTTGTTTTTCCCCTTTCTTTCCTCAGGCTCAAACCATGAATTACGTGGGGCAGTTAGCTGGACAAGTATTTGTTACTGTGAAGGAGTTGTACAGGGGACTGAATCCTGCCACTCTGTCTGGTTGCATAGACATTATCGTGGTGCGTCAACCTAATGGCAATCTACAATGCTCACCGTTCCACGTACGCTTTGGGAAGATGGGAGTTCTGCGCTCCAGGGAGAAAGTGGTGAGTGATGGGATATTTCTATGAATGCATTATGTAGCATTTGTGTTTTCAGTGAGGACATTGCTGGCACATAGACATGGCCGGCCACAGGGTTGTGCAACTTATGCATCAAGTCTCAATAATAATGGGGGCACCATGGGCCCTGGTTGCTAGAGCAGTTGAGCATGCATCTATGGAATCCACACATGGGTACATTTATTAATGATTTAACGCTAGTTTATGGTGTAAAAAAAAAAAGTTGCAAATTTTTGTACAAACGTGTATGTGTGCAAGAATTTGAGACTTTTCTCCTTTCTGTGCCAGCTCTGCCCCTTTTTTTGAAAAGTGCGAAGGGCTTGTTGGGAGGGGTCATGGCCGCTTTGGATCGACAATTTACTTATAGGTCATACATTTCTGTCTAGGCCCATGAAGCTGCCAGGGGTGTGCCGAATCAATGAATCCTAGATAACCTCATATAGGAACTGCAGCTTCGATATTAGATGGCCACTAGAGATGAGCGAGCGTACTCGTTAAGGCAAAGTACTCGAGCGAGTATCGCCATTTTCGAGTACATGCCTGCTCGTCTGAAATGATTTGGGGGCCGGTGGGGGTGAGCGGTGAGTTGCGGGGGGGAGCGGGGGGGAGGGACAGAGAGAGAGATCCCGCCTGCCAGCCCACGAATCTTTTCGGGCAAGCAGAAATGTACTCCAAAATGCCCATACTCGCTCGAGTAATTTGCCTTAACGAGTACGCTCGCTCATCTCTAATGGCCACAGATCGCGTTCTCAAGACAAAAATGTGAAATTACCTTGGGAAGCCATGACATTTCCAGCCAGTGCAGGGGAAAAATTGTATTACATGGTAATCCAAGTCCACTGCTAGTTAGCATATCCTCATTGTGATTCATAGAATGGAAGTCTGAATGATAGATCCGTTTCCTCTATGCTGTCCGTATGGCCTGATTGGGTATATCGCCAAGTATTTTCCACCCTTTAAGCTGCTGAGGTGTTCCATAAATGCATAACCCATTTGACATTGGCTGGATAGTCTTCTTCAGGAGTGAAAACCACAAATCAAGAGATTGTGTAAGGACTGAAGTCACTTGAGCGGCTTAAACTCTTCTGTTAAGACAGGTGCAGCAAGGTTGTGGTTGAATCTTGGCACTTAAAGGAAATGTTCACTGTGCTGATTCCTTTTATGTCAAGTTAATGAGATGGAATGACAAGGGCACCTTCAACATGTTAAGTATGGTTGAAGTAGTTAACTAGCACCAACTATATTGCTTCTACATATTGGCCATGTAGGCGTCACGGTGTGAAGATCTCCCTTGCTTGTCTTCAGTGGTCATAATTACTTAAAGCTTTCGCGATGATGTTGATTCACCAATATCCTCTTCATCATCTGCATAAAAAATGCACTGCCTGGCAGTCCTGTGGTTGTGTAATGTCTCTGACCAGGCTGGTCTACACAAGCGTGCGGAGATCCTAAGTGTTCACCAATGGCAGGAAGGTCTATTGAGAGGTCCTTGTAGAGAGTCTGAAGTCGTTCCTGTTGCATAGTTTCAATGTCGAACTCCTGGAGGTGTCATCTTAGCTTTCTAATCTTCTAGTAAACAAACTTTTCTTTGGAACATTATATTTATTAACAGCCGAAAGGGGAAGATAATCTAGAGAGGAAGAGGAGCCCGATCATACCTCTAATAACTGCTTGGTACATTTATAAATCAATCCAACCCACGTTGTTGGTGTCCCACGGCTATAGAAGCGGGCCATACTCTCATAACCTGCCTACTAAAAAGGGATGTTCTGATACTTGTGTATACTATATACCAGGGGTACTCAACTAGTTTTTGTAAAGCTCCACTTACCTGAGTCTCCTGTTAAATGATGGTCCGGCAAACCCAGGTAATGAGGGCAAGGCACATAATTACATTGGTGTATAAATCACAGTATGATTATGACGATACCAAATATTTATAGTGGTTTTTTTTTTAACTACTTTTGCAGTATAGAACACTTAACTCCCATATTCTGAGAGCTGTAACTATTTTCTCATGAATGGAGCTGAATTCTCATGAATGGAGATGAATTGTTTCTTGCAAAATGAGTTGATTTTCATTTATTCTATTCACTTATAAGCCAGGATACCACTCTACACAGTGATAGTGATTACAGTGCAGTTACCTCCAGTGATCGCAGGTGACAACGTCTCTGATTGGTGACGTCCATTTTTGTTTTACTTCTTAATCTGGGCCCAGACCATCACCAGCTACGACTCAATTCTGCACACCTTCCCCATCGTGCCGCTACCCCAATGCCTATCTCAGTAACTCCCCCATAGTAAAAAGTTATACTAGTTATAGTGACTCCTTTCGTTATATCGTCTGCCTCTACTAACTCCACCATCAAACAGTCCTATGTAAAAAGCACAATCCCTTTCCATTTGTCTCCTTCATTATACAGTCCCATGCTAAAAATGTCACTCCTTTAAACCCCAGCAAACAGTCCCATGTCAACACCACACTCTTCCTCTCATCTCCTCTTTTAGTTTCATGTAAAAAACTTAATACCCCCCACCTTCTTAGCTCCTCAACGTATCCCTCCAATATAGACCCATATAAAATATCTCTTGCCCTCCTTTCCGAAAATCTAATATACATTCCTACGTAAAGCACATCTATTATCCTCTCTTCTACCCCATCCATCTTACAGTTCCATGTAAAATCCTCTCTCCCCTCCTTTCACGAGTACATACATATAGATGTCCTCAGTGCTGCCTCTTGCTATGAGCCACAGTGCAGTTTCCCTCAACCCCGACTCCTGACCTCAAGATCACAGAGGGTCCAGAGCCGGGGAAGGAGGAAAAATACACTACAACATCAGGTCCTGTAAATGTGTGATTACACTGAAAGGAGTTAGCGGAGGGGTGAAGAGGAACTGGCAGATGCCCTTTCTCCTGGTCTAGACAGCTGGCAGCCAAGTTCTTCATTTTTGGACCCCAGTCCACCTATTGAGTACAATACCTCTGCTATACTATACAGGGTTGAGAATGCACTTGTGGAACTGTCCTATTTGAAATAATACAAATCTGTTTTACTATCCTAGGTTGATATTGAAATCAATGGAGAGTGTGTGGACCTGCACATGAAACTTGGAGACAATGGAGAAGCTTTCTTTGTTGAGGAAACTGAGAATAATGAGGTATATTGTGTGATATAAAGGTGAATCTTATACTTCCACTGGCGTCACTGGAAAGAGCGTATACAATATAATAATATAGTTTAGTAACATAGTTTACAAGGCTGAAAAAAGACATGTATCCATCCAGTTCAGAATGTTTGATCCAGAATAAAATGGCTGATCATGGTTGCCAAAATCTCATTGACCTTTGGCAGAGTCTCGAGTGGCTCATGAGTGGTTTTCATGGATGGTTTAAGGGAACGGCCTCCAACCTGTGCATTTCCACCTGTTGCAAAACTGTAACTTCTAATATGCCTCAAGCTATCAGGGAATGCTGGGAGATGTAGTTCTGTACCAATTGGGACACTGCAAGTCTAAGGTGTTGAGAACCCCCCCCCCCCCCAAAAAAAAGGTTGAATGTCTCTTGTAATGCTTAACATCGCCACCCGCTATACAAAAACTGCATTGGAAGAATGAAAAAAAGGATCTTAGAATCTGTGCTAGGGACGGGCAGCCATCTACCCTTTAGTCATAAGCATGTGACTCTGCTTAAGCTCCATGTCCTAAGATGCAGCTACCTGAACTTATTTGTAGCTGTTGAGCTAGCACAGCACTTAAATTGACCCTCTCTGGGCCTGGACAAACAAAGATGGCCGCATCAGCTTCTCTGACTACCTGATGGCACCATCAGGTAGTCACCATCAGTATGCATCATTAGTATAAGACATTCTACACCTGCTTCGATTGACCAGTGCTTCTTACATGAGCAATGTTGGCCAGTCAGACTGGCGTGTAGTGTCTTAGACTACCGGTGTATACTATTATACAGTATACATCAGGTAGTTAGGCAAGCTGTTGATATTATTGCAGGAAGCTAGATGTTTGGCTCAGTACAGCTGTGTTGCAGAAGGGGCACTGGCTTAATTATTGAAATTGGCTGAATAGCCAACTCCCTGCAATAACATATTGAGTAATGGAAGGGCAATGCCATGTGACCCAGTGTTGGAAGCCGGGTAGAAGTGAAGGATTGGACACCGCTGGACCAGGTAAGTCTTTCCCGCTCACTGGACAACCCCTTGGCAAGATCTTGATATGTGTACTGGCCCAGACTAGTAATCGGCTGGTCAGATTCCTAGTGTGTTGGTCAGTCAGTGGGCCGGCCCTCGCAACACTAATAATGCTCCCCTGTATTGTCAGTGCAGTTAGACTGGATGAAGAACCTGTGATGACGTGACCATCGCTGGTCCTTCAACCTGCAATTCATTGGCTCCCATTTATACTCCTATAATAGGGACAAGCGTCCTGGCCCGAGTACAAGTCTACTGATTCCCATGATGGTCTGAGTTTGGGTCAAGCAGGGACATTCGTCCATATGACAGGCGATACGCTCATCTGAGACTGGCCTTAAGCACAATTCTAGTCTAGTATCGGTAACTGTTAACCATTTGGATGCAACTGTAAATTCTGACGGCAGCATGTAAATGGCCCGACAGAGGGATGGAGCACTGTGACTAGACCATTTTGTCATGGCAGTATGGGGAGATATGATGCCCAGGGCTTCCATGGATGTTTATCTATTAAGCTCTGCCTGTGGCACAACTTAATAGAATGCCTGCAATAGTGCAATATACTGCAATACTGAAGTAATACAGTGCATTGTATAAGTAATTAAATGATTGCTTGGTATCACTGCATCTGTAAAATTCGGATCTATTAAAATAATGCATTTTTTTTATCCCGCACAGTGAGTGCTATAAGAAAAAAAACACAATGCTAGAATTGTCTTTTTTTTAAATTTTTTTATTCCTTTTGTCACGGTCTTCAAGGCAGATTTTTATGAAAAGTGATCAATAAGTTGTATGTATGGGGGTGTGGCCTGGTGCAGCATGCAAGCAGATGCATAGAGCGATTGTTTTGCGATTAGAATCCCAGTATTTATCCTGACCCTGCTAGTCTTCAGCCTATCTGGCAGCCCAGCTTGGCCCCAGGAGCCTCACTTTGTTACAGTTTGGTGCAGCAATGACCCGACACAAGGACAAATCAGGCTGCGCTGCTAGCGGACCCTGGTCTCAAGATGACGCCACAGCTCAGCCAATTGATAAGCTGCTGCAATTCTCTCGCAGACTGCTTACGGTGTTGCAGTGCCTCCAGTGATTCATACATGTTCACTATTTCTCGACTGGAATATCGAGAGCGCGTCACGTCAGTAAATACAACCGGCAGGGTCTACGGAGATGAACCCATGATCTTTTGAGGAGAAAGAGGACATGATAGAGCCATACATGCTGCCAGAACCGCTACAACAACCGTACGAGTACACACAGGAGATGCAAGCTCTGTCCCATCTACTACATTGCCACTCCAGATGCATCTGAGCCCACCGTTAAAGATGTCTTTTGAATAGTGAGGTTTTGCAGTGGGAGACTTCTGCAATCTCACAATGCAATTAACCCTTTCCAATCCACTGTCTGACCTCTAAAGACATCATGATTTAAGGCTGTACAGCTCCGATGTTAGAAGACATCCGTGGGGGTTCTCTTACTGTATATTGCCAGCCTCTCTGCTGTCGGAGCCTATCCAACGTGTCACCTCATGCAGTACTGGCTTTAGCCAGCAGATAGCGCCATTGTATAACGGCAGAAAAAGAGTAAGCCCCCTAGGAAAACCCCTAGGATACAAATTGGATTGGAAAGCAGGTATGGGAGAGGAAATCGCTTTTATGCGACAAGACTTTCAAAAAAGTTGAGTGTACTTCAAAATGGTACCTATAGAAACTACAGGTCATCCCTCAAAAAAGAAGGCCTATTTGGAAAGCAAGGAGGATAAAATAAAAGCTAAAAAGGTCATGTCCTCAAGAGGTAAAATAAATCAATCTGCAGAACTACATTGGGAAACTATTGCAGTTTCCTTTTTAACAGATGACTGACTTTAGTCGCTGGCATGGATTTAAAAATAGCACAAATTTTGGCAGCCAATTTTTTAACCTTTCCAATCCACTGTCTGAAGTCTGAAGACATTCTGGATTAAGATTACACAGCTCTGATGTTGGAAGATGGCCGGCACGGTATTCTTACTGCATATTACTAGCCGCTCTGTTGTCGGGGGCCTCTCCAGCATGACCCACACCGCTGTACTGGCTCTAGCCAGCAGATGGCACCATTGTATAATAGCAGAAACAGAAAAACCCCTAGGAAACCCTGAATCCGAAATTAGATCGCAAATGGTTAAGTATTGTCTCCGATGAAGATCCACTTGACATTTCTGTATAGCAGCCACGCTCTTGTTGGCGTCCTATAGGAATTCTCCAAAGAAAGAAAGATCCCGCTTCCCTTTTTCTCTTTTCGAGAGCAAGAACAGGAAGAGTTGTTGAAGAGCCCGCTGCCTTTTCCGTTTGTCAGCAGTCCTCTAAATATATTTGAGCAACTGCTTAGGAAATGACACAGCTAGGAACCGATCAATATGGAAATATTAATAGCTAGAATAGGAAGCCCACTTTTTCAAGGGTAAGCCTTTAAAGTCCATCTCTTTTGGCCAGAGGTATTACTTGTTGTACATGTCTGAACAGCGCCAATTAGTGGTGACCACAGGTATTACATTTTTAGTACAGACTGTATAGACAGGGTGGTCACAGATACTAGAAGTAGGAGCATAGGTATAGGGGTTGCAGAGGTAGCAGTCGCTCCTGAGCTCTGGAGCCTTAGGGGGCCCAATGGCCCCTCTATCATATTTGAAACCGCTAGTATTATAAGGCACATAGATGGTTGGGCGCCATGTTACAGATTTTGCATTGGGGCCCCTACATTTAGCCTCTGCCTAATTTTTTTAAGACTCTAGCAATGATTGTTGCATTGATGGGCTTTTTAAAAGGCGTAACGATGCAGAGGAAATGTTTTGGGTGGACCCCCATGCTGAACTTTTGTATAGCCTTTAACTTTGCCTCTGACTGGAAGCCATTAGAGTTGGTAGGAAGAAGGTATCGGAACATTCAAAAGGGGCTGTGCAAATGGAAAATTGACAGTAGTGGAGGGATGTCGCAGGCTGTAGCATCTTGAGTACTGCGTTTGGCTGCAGTAGCCTGCAAAATCCCATACACAGGCCTGACTACAATTTCAAAATGCAGACCCGGCATGGAGGATTAAGCTTCGTTGTGGGAGAGGTGAGTATAAGTGTATAAGCTTGGTTAATTACTTATCCAGGGAACCCCTTTAGCCCCCTTTTTGTAAATCTTGGACAACCCCTTTTATGTAGTAAACTGTGGCACAGAAAGTTATGATATATTAAAGGGGTTGTCCCGCGAAAGCAAGTGGGGTTCAGCACTTCTGTATGGCCATATTAATGCACTTTGTAATGTACATCGTGCATTAATTATGAGCCATACAGAAGTTATTCACTTACCTGTTCCGTTGCTAGCGTCCCCGTCGCCATGGTGCCGTCTAATTTCAGCGTCTAATCGCCCGATTGGACGCGCTTGCGCAGTCCGGTCTTCTCCCTGGTGAATGGGGCCGCTCGTGCCGGAGAGCTGGTCCTCGTAGCTCCGCCCCGTCACGTGTGCCGATTCCAGCCAATCAGGAGGCTGGAATCGGCAATGGACCGCACAGAGCCCACGGTGCACCATGGGAGAAGACCCGCGGTGCATCGTGGGTGAAGATCCCGGCGGCCATCTTAGTAAGGTAAGGAAGAAGTCGCCGCAGCGCGGGGATTTGGGTAAGTACTAAACGTTTTTTTTTTAACACATGCATTGGGTTTGTCTCGCGCCGAACAGGGGGCCTATTGAAAAAAAAACAAACCTGTTTCGGCGCGGGACAACCCCTTTAAGCCTTTCCAATCCACTGTCTGACGTCTGAAGACATTATGAATTAAGGCTGTGCAGCTCCGATGTTGGAAGACGGCCGTCGGGGTTCTCTTACTGTATATTGCCAGCCTCTCTGCTGTCGGAGCCTATCCAATGTGTCACCTCATGCAGTACTGGCTTTAGCCAGCAGATAGCGCCGTTGTATAACGGCAGTAAAAGAGTAAGCAGGAAACCAAGGATGCAAATTGGATTGGAAAGGGTTAAAGGGAATCGGTCAGCTACTTTGAGCCCTACTAGCTAAACGTATGGGCTCAAAGTAGCTGACCTGCTGAATTTGGCTATGTAAGTTTTATACTTGCCTCCCCCACCTTCCCACATTGTCCTCACTCAAACCCACCACTGCTACAATGCATTGAGGAGTGCCCTGAGCGCCCCTCCCATTCTGCGTGTAGAATGGGAGGACTACTATGCGCGCTCCTTAATGCATTCAGTGGTGGATTTAGGTATTGTCAACAGGGGAACTGGGGGAAAGACAAATATAAAATATAAGTCCCCTTACTCAGCGACCCAGCTACTTTTGTACCAATAAACTCTGCTTATAGGGCTCAAAGTAGCTGACAGTCATGTAAACTCAGCATTACATCAGTAGATCTAGACTAGTACCAGTGTTTCTGGTGCCCACTTACTAATATGATATAGTAAAAAGGGATTGAAGCTGTAAGCACGCAGCCGCTGTTTTAGGACCTGTGATGATGCCACCGTCATGTGATCAGGGGCGGAGCTGAGAGCCCTGGTGACTGATCACATGATGGTGACATCATCACATGTAACTCACAGAGTCACTCACGGACAGATGGTCCTTAGTATTTTGATAGGGCTGTATTAGAAGGCAAAATAATTTCAGGAATGAAGCTGTTACCTGGCAGCTAGTGAGGGCAGCAGCATCCTGGACACACAAACCTCAATCCAGCCTGTATTACTGGGAGGGACATTTCCACATGAGAAGTCTTGAAATTGAGAGTAAGTTGCAAACTACATAGCAAATGATCTGAAAATAAGCTAGCATTGTAGTCTGAAACCTAGTGAAACTTTTTTAACTCGAGGTAACCACTAACATATGCAAAATCATAATTACGCTCGTGTGCAGCCGGCCTTGTCGGCCAAATATGTAGGATGATTCATAATATTAGCAGATACATCAGTGCAATATTACCCCACTGTCATAGCCCCCCTTCCCCATAAAGGACTATTGCCTCAAGGGTTAGAGATGCCCGGTTGTAGAGCACAAGCGGTCAGAGAGAGTACGGGAAGTTATGTTCTACGAGAAGGTGACATAACAGAAGTTGGTCAGACGCTATTTGTGTAATGTCAGAGAGCGGGGACATTAGACGGGACACAAG
The DNA here is from genome assembly GCF_035609145.1 of Eleutherodactylus coqui. Lineage (NCBI taxonomy): Eukaryota > Metazoa > Chordata > Amphibia > Anura > Eleutherodactylidae > Eleutherodactylus > Eleutherodactylus coqui. The sequence continues at coordinate 72,844,818 of NC_089837.1, read as the reverse complement.
TGGACGGCATTCATGTGATACCACAGTGACGGAGCCAGCTATAGACAGACGCGGTTTTGTTTTCTGTTGGCTACTCTCACGATAAGGATCTTATAAGGGGCTAGACCAGAGCTGCTGGAGAATTTTTTTTGGCAGGAGATACAAAATTCTGACCTATAAGCAGCCATGTGCTCGTTGTTCTCATATATTAACCCCCCGTAAATTAATTAGCCGGATAAATGAGTAGCTTGTTAATTCTAGAGGGGCTCATCTAACAGATGTCTCCTGATCACAGCTTGAGAAAGTCTAGGAAATGCATTTTGGACAACTCTGTGACTTTGTCCTGACCTTGCAGTTGTTCCTTTTATAACCGGAGTGTCTTATTTATTTGCTTCGTCATCCTGCGACAACTAAAGGATCCTGTGTGATGCATTGTGGAACCTGGAATAGTCACAGTACTTTTAGACAGAGGAGAAGCTTCTTTAACCTTTTAAGGACCAAGGATAGTAAATTTACGGCACTTGGTCCTGGGCTTTAATCTCAGCCGATAGTAAAAATATGGCACAGGATTAAAGTTCCTGCTCCTGCAATGTAGCAAGTGAAAGTCAGGTCCTTGTCTGTTAGTCACAGCTGAGGACCCAGAGTAGAAGGCAGAAGAAATCATGTGACTGTCGGGTGCCCTCTACTACAGCAAAGCTGCAGTGTCCTAGCAGACCCAGATCAGCTCTGTCAATGACTACTGTCACACTAGGTGTATGTTATCGCTTGTAACTGGGACTCCTATGGATGCTGCTCCAATGGATGCTACAGTGAAAGTGTCTTCTCTCTCTTTTTATTTTATTTTTTTTTAATTATTATTTCACAATGTGAATGACCCCCAGAGGTCTTAGATGACATCATGGCGAACATAGATGTTAACTAGAGATGAGCGAACGTACTCGGATAGGCACTACTCGTCCGAGTAATGTGCCTTATCCGAGTACCGCTGTACTCGTGCTGAAAGATTCGGCACGCGCTGCGGAGCGGGGAGCTGCAGGGGAGAGCGGGGAGGAACGGAGGGGAGATCTTTCTCTCCTTCTCTCCCGGCCGCTCTGCCCCGCTCTCCGCTGCGACTCACCTGTCAGCAGCGGAGCGCCCCGAATCTTTCAGCACGAACACAGCGGTACTCGGATAAGGCACATTACTCGGACGAGTAGTGCCTATCCGAGTACGTTCGCTCATCTCTAATGTTAACCCTTTCCAATCCGCTGTCTGACGTCTAAAGACATTATGATTTAGGGCTGTACAGCTCTGACGTTGGAAGACATCCATCAGGGTTCTCTTACTGTATATTGCCAGCCTCTCTGCTGTCGGAGCCTATCCAGCGTGTCACCTCATGCAGTACTGGCTTTAGCCAGCAGATAGCGCCGTTTTATAACGGCAGAAAAAGAGTAAGCCCCCTAGGAAAACCAGGATACAAAAAAGAAAAAACTAAATCCCTGCCGTATGTGCCCTGTAATCCGAGACTATTCCATGTCAAAGCGTCTGAAACAAAATGTGGTCCCCTTCCTGTACTTTATTTTAGCGTAAATATACTGATTTTAAAAATTAAACACTTATACATTTTTTTATTTTATTTTTTTTTACATTTTTACCCCTAATAAAGCTAAATAGAAAAAAAGTCAGTGAAAAAAAAGTAACTTTTTACACGGAACGATTATTGCCTGAGTGAGAAATCGCTCATCTGTTGGAGTCGCTTGATATTTATCTCACCCAGCGACTATCAGCTCATGTGAACAGGCAGTCGTTCATCTATGAACAACTGCCTGTTTGCAGTGAGTGGAAGCGGGAGACTGGAAGAGATCTCCTGCTCGCTCTGCCTCCATTCTCTGAACAACTATCGCTTCTGCGTGCAAGCACAGCAGTGACAGTCGTCTTGTGTAAGAGTGCCTCTGGACTGCAGTGTGTATATACAGTGATGGGTAGAAGCTGCAGAAGACAAACAGTGCAAAATTTATAATCAAGCCCTATTGCAAAAATGATTGTCAGTCCCAAATACATGCATTTAAAGGGGTTGTCTCGCGGCAAACATCAAATTTTTACCTTACCCCATTCCCCCTGTCACCCCCCCCCCCTGGCATAAAATAGCAATTTAAAGCGTTTTTTAAACCGCTTGCTACTCACCGATCTGACGAAATATGGAGTTATAAAATTCTTCTCCCTAAGGGCGCCTACCCACTTGCGTTGCCGATTTTCGCGCGTGAAAAACGCGGCGTTTTCGCACGTTTTTTGCGCATTTTTTGCAGCCCTCCATTGACAATCATGGGTGCATTAAGAGAAAAATAAGGAGACATATGCAACTGACAGTTCCTATGTGAAAAAACCCCACAAAACGGAAAAAAAAACCCAGATGGACAAGAACACATTCTATACTAATTGCTCTTGAGAAAAAACGCAAAACATCACAGGAAAAAAAAATCGCAAGTGGGTAGGCAGCCTTAGATGGCCGCCGGTCCTTTCCCAGGGATGCACTGCGGTTTTCTCCCATGGTGCACCGCGGGTCTTCTCCCATGGTGCACCATGGGCTCTGTGCGTTCCATTGCCGATTCCAGCCTCCTGATTGGCTGGAATCGGCACACGTGACAGGGCGGAGCTATGATGACGACGCGGTGACCAGTTCTCCGGCACGAGCGGCCCCATTCACCAGCCAGAAGCACGGACTGCGCAAGCGCGTCTAAAAACGCCTGAAGACATCAGAATTAGACGGAGCCATGGAGACGGGGACGCCAGCAACGGAGCAGGTAAGTGAATAACTTCTGTATGGCTCATATTTAATGCACGATGTACATTACAAAGTGCATTAATATGGCCATACAGAAGTGTATAACCCCACTTGCTGCCGCGAGACAACCCCTTTAAGTATAATACACAATTGCGCCCCCCCCCCCTCTCAAAGGTGTCTATAGAATTTCGCTTTGCTGCAGTCATCCTATCATCAATGGATGACTAATAAACATTTCACACCCTTTTCGGTGTCCCCATCACATCTTCTGTCCTGTAATTATGTATATTATCTAATTTAAATAAAATACCTGATAAATCAAATGACCTTTATGTCCCCCCAGGAATATGTCCCCTCCCACCTGGCCACGTCCCCTATATTACTGGATGGAGCCTCGCTCATGGAGGCGCAGTTGAAAAGAAGCCCCATAGAATGGAATAGAAGTTTGGATCCTTCTAGCTCCTCTCTGGCCCCTGGTCAGGGGGGCGCGGACGGCGCCACCAGCAGCTCTGGGAAGAAGAGGAGGAAACGGAGGAAGAAGACAAAGCTTGATAACTTAAAAAGAGAAGACAATGGGGACACGACGGAAGATGAAGAAATGTTTAACATAGAGATGAGCTCTGAGGAAGAGACAGAGCCTCTGGAAACAGCCAGGTTAGACGTTTTTAAAATTATTATTTATCTATTTTCTTATTATGTTTTAAAACTTCAAGTTTTTATTATTAAGTTATTATTTAAAATTGCAACAATTCTTTCAAAGCAGACATGGGATGATTATGACAATATCATAACTAAATCTACACGTTCTGCACTTATCGTGAGCTGCATCAGTATGAAGCCTTTCCAAAAAGTATCCTGTGATGTAAAAAGTGTCTCAGGGCACTTCACACGGGCGTATTATTTAGCAGTACTTTGGACCGAGCGTTGGTCCAAAATATGGAAGAAATGCAAATATTTCCATTCTACTTTTTCTCTGTACATTCCACTCCTGATTTTTGCCAAAAACAAATACTGATGTGAAGGGACTCTTGGCCATGAAACGCTGAGATGGGACAACCCCTTTCAATATTCTAATGATACAAAGTTAGTTCATATCCACTTATTTCTGAAGATATTGGCTTTTTTATAGTAAGCAATCAGGTGAGAATAACATTGACCACAACTCTATACAATACAGTGTTTAGTGACATCTAGTGGGGAAAGTTGGTATTGCACAGGAACAAATATATAGTAATAAAGTTAATATATAATATATAATATTTAAAAAAATAGGGTAATAGGCTTAATTAGATTAACATTAGGTTTTTACAGCCTTACAAATGAACATAATATTATGAATGTATGTACTGCGTATAATACTATAGGAAAAGGTGAGAGTACGTGTCCACTGCATGCACACCACCGAGACTATCGAAGTAGAGAAGCCAAGTATACCCAGAAAAGAATAAATTTTAATGTCCCCCCCCCTTCATAAAACGCATATATAATATATTGATTTAATATGCAAAAAATGTTGCATAGTTGGTTGGCTTTTAGGCATCTACTATACACTACAATAAACTGTGCACATACTGATGAATTGAGGTTAGGAACTGGAACTGCTCAACCCCACACTTGTTAGGTGCCAACATGTAAAGACTTAGCAATGTGTGAGCAAGATCACCCTGAAGGATCCAGTTTCCTGATGACTTATAATAGGTCTGTGAAGTCCTATATAGTCCCGCTCTATATTATCACAAATGCATTTGCTTTATCCTCTAATTAAAGCATACCCAACTTTTAGATGACTTTACACAATAAGGTGCCACGTGTGTACATGAGCAATAACTATTTTTAGCCATTCTATGACTTGTATACTGTATTTATCACCATTTTCCACTTCTACAAGCTGTATCTGATTCTCAGTTCTCACAGAACTGTTGGTAGAAGCCCGGCTGCTGTGCTGTGTTCTATAGACTGTGAAGAGAGACCTGTATATTCTGGTCTCTGTCTGTAAGACATACACATAATATAATCACTGAGTACTCTAGAGCAGGGGTCCCCAACTCCAGTCCTCAGGGACCACCAACAGGTCATGTTTTCAGGATATCCTATAGTAAGAACACCTGTGGCAATGTCTGAGGCACTGACAATAATTACATCACCTGTGCAACACTGAGGAAATCCTGAAAACATGACCTGTTGGCGGTCCCTGAGGACTGGAGTTGGGGAACACTGCTCTAGAGAAGCACTGATCAGTGGATATGTGATTTCAGTAGATAAAACACAGTAAAAATCACTAATGGCTGCATGCAGTGTCTGTGTGAGTCTCCCCTTCTCTCTTCCTCCTCCCACCTGCACCCTGCTTTCATAAAAAAAACTACTGCTGTAGCCAATGACAGAGCCCAGCAATCATCATTGTGGGGAGCAGTGAGTAGGAGTTCTTATGTTTTGCACATGGGGGACCAACTTCTATAAGCAAGCCGTATCTCGGACCACCCTTTTAAGTGTTTGGTCACCTTTTAGAAAATGGGCACCTTTAGATTTGGAAAAGATGGCAAAACATAATATGCTTTGTCTCTGGCAGGAACAATTCAAAGAAGAATAATTTAAAAAATCAATAATGTTCCTAGATGGGGTCTGGCGTGCATCACTGATGGGAGCGGGTCCCAGCGGCAAATAATAGCACTAGTCGCCCGCATAAGGCCAAAAATGTTTCAACGCTCATTCACCCAATTATTGACCCATATAAACAGGGCAATGATCAGCTGATGAATGAACAAGTGCTTGTTCATCAACAGGTTGGGTAGTTTATGTGGCCAAAAAAATATTTGGCAGCACATCTCCCCATGTGAACGGGCGGAGTGCTTACAAAACTGCTTTTAAGAAAATCGCATTAAGGATCGTTCATCTCCAGTGCACCTATTTTCCATATCTATTCTTTATAGTGTGTGCTGACCATGGTTATAATTTAATGTTTCCCCTATGATCTTTTATAGATCGTCCATTCAGAACAGCTTCAGTGACCGAGTCCTAGAGATGAACCAGCCACAGGGTGGACCCTTCTCTAAAGCCGACACTTATGCCCACTCTGATGGAGAGTTGACTCCGGGACAAAGGTTTGTACATAAGAGTTGTCATGATTATGAGACCATCCATTTGGTAGGACCACCACAAGTAGAGGGCAGATGGAAGGCACTATAATGCAGAATCAGTGTAGCTGAAGTCTGTAGCTATGGAGGCAGATATCTGCATACCATATCTTTTTTTCCCTCCTATTAAATTTTAGATGGAGCAATAAAAAAATGGCAAAAGTATAGACACCCTTTAAGTTCCTTGGTGATTTTGGCATTATTTATTTAGAGTGATTAGGTATTTCATATATCTTTCATAATTTGTCTATAGAGCTATTATATCATTTTTATGGGCCTTCTGCTTTTATGCTACGACTTGAGTAAATTTAAATAGGAAATGAATAAGCAATGAACTGCCAATGAGATAGCTGATGCCACCCAAAAACCAAAAATCATTGTCCTCGGCGGCACATCTCCCCAGAGGATGTGTAGCCAACACTGATTGTTCGTCTTCAATGCAAGCAGATGCCTTTGTATAGGGACATCAAACCAATATGGAACTTGTTGAAGTCTTTGCCCTGTCTGAGTTTAAAGAGATATTCCAGCCTTTTACTATTAATGGCCTACGCAGATATACAAATGATGAGAGTTGTGGTGATTAGATGAACGGTCTTGCCACCTGAGGCCCCAAAAGTGGTTCCACCCTTGGCCTATAAAAAGGCTAACAGGGGCTACTTGTTTATAGTGATTTCTCTTCCTGCTAGTGTAGAGCTAGTTGAGAACTAGATGCCTCTACGATCTAATCAAAGAGATTTCATCCAGAGTTTGAGAGGGGCACGTTATTGGGATGGGAGAAGCTGGATGGTCGTATTGATGAATTCCTGCCACCTGGGCTGGTCGGACCGGAATGTTAGGAGGCGTTAGTCGTCTTGTGTGTGTGCCCTCACACATCCACTGGTCTCAAGCTCAGGACACCCTTGACCTATCACGAGTAGAGACGATCATCTGACAAGCATGAGCAGCTCGAACTGTTTCGTTGTCCGCCATCCAGAGACAGGTGGCGTCATCGTTACACCCCTGTGTCTGTCTGACCTATTTCCAGGCATGTGGCTGAAGGACATTGGGTCTCACAGCACTCATTATCTGTACTGGATTTAATATCCACCCATTATTGCCTCTTGTTTACAATGGGGTAATGAATGATGTAACTGGACGCTACGGAGTAGAACCGCGTTGTCTTCAGTCATGAATCCAGGTTTAGCTTGGGCACTGGCGACGGTCATGTTCGTGTCTGGAGACCTCTTGGTGATTGCCTCAATCCTTTGCTGTGGAGCGACACACTGCCCCCCACTGCTGGTGTGATGGTCTGGGGGGCAATTACATATTAGTCGGTCACCCCTAGTAGTGGGACGATGGACAATAACAACTCAGCGATATGTTAGGACATCCTGCAGCCACTTGTGTTCCTCTCATGGCAGCTTCCAAGAGGCAGCAGGATAATGCTCGGCCGCACACACAAGGGAGTCACACGAATATCCCCACAACATTATCAAACTTCCGGGGCTGCTCGGTCACCAGATTTATCACCAATAGAACATGTATGGGATCATTTGGACTCCAACTTCGACAGCCTATAAGTTTGCACGATCTAGAGGATCAGTTACAGTAAATGTAGACCGATATGCCATGGGATACAATATATAAAACCTGTATGCCTCCATGCCTGCCTGTATCGCATCTTGTATCCAAGCTATAGGTCTCCCAACAGGGTACTGGAGCCTCCATGCCCGGCAGTATCACATCTTGTATCCGAGCAAGAGGCGCGGTAAAACAGGGTACTAGAGCCTCCATGCCCACCTGTATCACATCTTGTATCCAAGCTAGAAGCAGACCAACAGGTTACTAGAGCCTGCATGCCTGCCCATGTCATATCTTACTTCAAAGCTAGAGGCAGTACATCAGGGTACTAGAGCCTCTATGCCTGGCCGTATCACATCTTGTATCCAAGCTACAGGTGGTACACTAGGGAACTAAAGCCTCCATGCCCGCCCATATCACGACTTGTATCTAAGCTAGAGGCTGTACTACAGGGTACTAGAGGCTGCATGCCTGCCCATGTCATACCTTACATCAAAGCTAGAGGCAGTACATCAGGGTACTAGACCCTCTATGCCTGGCCGTATCACATCTTGTATCCAAGCTACAGGTGGTACACTAGGGAACTAAAGCCTCCATGCCCGCCCATATCATGACTTGTATCTAAGCTAGAGGCTGTACTACAGGGTACTAGAGGCTGCATGCCTGCCCATGTCATACCTTACATCAAAGCTAGAGGCAGTACATCAGGGTACTAGAGCCTCCATGCCTGGCCGTATCACATCTTGTATCCAAGCTAGAGGTGGTACAATAGGTAACTAAAGCCTCCATGCCCGCCCGTATCACGACTTGTATCTAAACTAGAGGCTGTACTACAGGGTACTAGAGCCTGAATGCCTGCCCATGTCATACCTTACATCGAAGCTAGAGGAAGTACATCAGGGTATTAGAGCCTCCATGCCCACCTGTATCACATCCTGTATCCAAGCTAGAGGTGGTACAACAGGGTACTAGAGCCTCCATGCTCCCTGTATCACATCCTGTATCCAAGCTAGAGGTGGTACAACAGGGTACTAGAGCCTCCATGCTCATCTGTATCACATCTTACATCCAAGCTAGAGGCGGTACAACAGGGTACTAGAGCCTCCATGCCCACCAGTATCACATCTTGTATCCAAGCTAGAGGCGGTACAGCAGGGTACTAGAGCCTTAATGCCCGCCCATATCATATCTTGTATCCAAGCTAGAGGAAGTAGTCAGTTCTCCTAACACATATGCTTTGGTAAATACCTGCATCGCCATGAGATGACAATTATGGAGTATCTTTTATTAAAACTTTGCATTGCGATGCTACTCTGTTATTCTTCCTGGAAGTGTAATGAATAAAGTAACAGTTGGGTGTTACCTTTCTTCTAGTCAATAGTGTGCCTGACACGAATTGTGTAGGGATGCTCAACCTTTGACAAGAGATACAGTAACACACAATTTCAAGTGTATTCATAAATTCAGAAGAGGAATGGCACAACATGTCATTCTTATTTGATGCAGAATACAACTATTTTCCACAAGAGCTGGCCGACGCCACTTGAGGTCCCCATCAATAAGTTCCCTTTCATAATCTAAGTTTCTTGCCCATAAAGACTACCGTGCACCTTGCCTTCTATGTATTTCCTATGGTCAGGCCTGACTGATTTCCCTGCTTTCTTTATATGACATGGATCATCTACTACTTAGATTTGTAGTTCGGCAGATCTGTTCCTCTTGCTGCTGTAATGTACAAGATCAGGGCACTTATTGCACAAAGCAGCCCATTTAAACCCATTAATGAAGAAGGTTTTGTCCCCTTCCTGGAAAACATAACGCCGGGCGCATTTTCCTTGTGTGAGAAACTTGATTCATAGCGAATTCCTCGCACATTCTGCAAGATAAACCAGCCTGCGATTGAATTACTGGGGTCACCACATCTATAAAACCCTCTGTGAATGGCTTACATGGAGATTTTCTCTGCACTTCTATAGAGATAAATATCATATACACAGCGGATCTATCAATGGGCCACGCCAGTCGCTGAGGCTGGGATTAATGGAAGGGCTTCTCTGGAGGAAAGCGTCCCATTATAATTACATTCACATTACAGACGTATTGAGCCTTTCATTACAATCTAACCATCTTGAACCCTTTTGGAATTACCTTGGTTTCTGCATTGTTCCTTTCTACGGTGCAGACTATCATAGTGTCTTCACACATCAAACTGTTTACTTTTACGTCAACTGATTATGGTTTCAACTAACGAATGTATAAGTGAATGAGAAGCTGTACAAGTGAATGAGAACAACTGAATGAGCGCTGTTTAAACCGATTGATAATTTTTATGCCTGCTTAAAGTGAACGGTTACCAATCGTTCAGTTGTTGGCGTGCATTCAGACCGATCAATATCATTCACTTTTGCTCGTTTGATTTTATTTTATTTGAACGACCATCTTTATGTCTAAAAGGGCCTGAAGTTAAGTGCGTATTGTCAGAAGGACAACCACTTTTATTAGATAAGATTGGAAGTACAGGTTTCACAGGTGCTTTATACAATAAATAAAGACCAACAATGCCTGGTTACTGACAGATCTCTTTATTCAAGTTGAAAAGCTTACTGGCAAAATTCTTCTTAAAGATTGCTTTGTGTGAACTGCACCTACCTTAGAAAAAAAACGTGTTCTAGAGTTGCAAGAAGCATTGCTAAGACCTGGGTGTATGTTTACCGCTTAAGGGCTTAGTCAGACGGGCGTTTTTTGACGCGATTTGCGCATGCGCATGCATCCGGCGATTTTTTTTTTTAAAACCATTGCTTCGCAATGGTATCAGACACATTCTTCTCTGCCACAGCTGTAACAGCTGTGGCAGAGAAGAACGATGTTTGCCCATTGAATTCAATGGAGCGGCAATACAGCCGCTCCATTGAAAGCAATGGGCTGCCGGCGTGCGCGGGGTTAATTGTCGGGAAGGGGTTAAATATATAAACCCTTCCCTGCAATTCATGCTAAAATGTGTTAAAATAAAAAAAAATTGTATACTCACCTTTCCGCTGCAGCCGGAGTCCAGCCGCGGCCGCTGTCAGTTCTCCTGAACTGCTTCTCGGCACTATTCAGCCGGCGGGGCTTTAAAATCCCCGCCTGCTGAATGATCTGCTCTGATTGGTCACAGCCTGACCAATCAGAGGCCGGTTTCACTCACACATCCATTCATGAATTCATGAATGGGTGAGTGACTGCTGCCTCTCAGCGCTGAGCCAATCAGGGGCAGGTCTGACTCACATCCATTCATGAATTCATGAATGGGTGTGAGTGAGGCATGCCTCTGATTGGCTCAGCGCTGAGCCAATCAGGGGGCAGGTCTGACTCACACCCCCTTCACACCCACTGCAGGACGGCTGCCCGGAGCTGCAGGCAGAAGGTGAGAATGCAATTTTTTTTTATTTTAACACATTTTAGGATGGATTGCAGGTAAGGGCTTATATATTTAAGCCCTTACCGACAATTCATCCCGGGCTCGCCCGCAGCGCATTGCTTTCAATGGAGACGGCTGTATTGCCGTCTCCATTGAATGCAATGCGCTGGACAGCTCCGGCCCGTTTCTAATGAAACGCGGCTAGGAGCAGATTTTCGGGCGATTTGCGGGCGACTTGCGCGCACCGGTCACGCGATTTGCGGATGCGCATCCGTCATGCGATCCGCAAATCGCGGCAAAAAACGCCCGTCTGACTAAGGCCTAAGGATCAGGGTGATTTGGTTCTAAAGAACCAGTCAGTTTTTAAAGATTTACTCCCCTATTTCTTTAATTTTTTTTGTTTTAACTACTAAAAATATTTTTGCTGCGTTTTTTTTTATTACTGTGACATTTTGGGGCTATTCTTTTATATCTCTTTTTTTTTTTCACTGACGTTTTTTTTAATTAAAAGTTGGTTATTTTAGTGCACATATACAAAAATTTTAAAATTAAAGTACAAAAATGGGTTCCTCGTTTTTGTTTTGGATGTTTTGATATATATTTTTTATAGTCTCTGATTACAGGGGGGATATAGCAATAGTTTTGATTGTTCATTGGCATCTGTGTGGGGTCATTTTCTTATATATAATATAAAATTTTATTCTGTACATTTTTCCTTATTGTAAATTTTTTTTTAACATCTATGTCCCCCCATGACATCATGTGGGGGCGGGGGGGGGATTCACGTTGTCTTTTTTAAAAAAAAACTTCACACTTTTAACTGGGGTATCCATAGGTGTCCTACTCACAGGAAAAAGCATCCCCCTTTGGTGACAGTAGCTACTAACACAGCTGAACTTCATCTGCCTTGGCAGGGAGTACCCAACGGTCACGCGATAACATGGTCGGATAGTGGAAGTAACATTTCAGTTTTCTCTCTTCGCTATATAGTGCTCATTGAGCTCTATGTAGCCTGTAAAGGAGAAAGCAGAAGCGGTTCAAAACCACTTCAGCCTTTTCTGTATTCTTGGCTGTGACTAACAGCCGAGAACCCGACCTGCTCATGCCAGATCGCAGGAGAAGAAGCTTTAATCCTGTGTCGTATTTTTACTATCAGCCGAGATTAAAGCCCAGGACCAGGCGTGGTAAATTTACTGCACTTGGTCCTTAAGGGGTTAATCCATAGTTATACAAACTATCTCCAAATGAAGACAATACAGGACTTTTACTACTTTCCTTGGAGTAACCTGTTAGGATCACTCCCAGAGCTCATCAGACAATCCAGAAATAGGTGAGAAAGAAGCCAAGGCTAAGAGGAAAGCACAGATAGGAAACTCTACAATTAGAAGAACACTGAACAAGAATGGCGCTCATGGAAGGACTCGCAAAGGAAGCTGTTGCTGTCCAAAAAAAAAGCCATTGCAGTCCATCTCACGTTTGCCAGAGACCACATGGATGTTCCACAATGCTTCTGGGAAGATATTCTATGGACAGACGAGACAAAAGTAGAACATTTTAGCATAAATGCACAACACTGTTTGGGGGAGGGGGAATAAAACCCTACACACCACCACCAATATCCCATCCCAACGGTGCAGCAGCTTTGCTGCCTAAGGGCCAGGATGCCTTGCAATCATTGTGGGAACAATGAATTTTAAGGTGAATCAGAACATTGTACAGGGGAAGGTAAGAGCAGCAGTTCTTGACCTCAAGCTGAAGAGTCGGTGTGTGATACAACAAGACAGAGACCCAAAGTACACAAGTAAATCAGCTAAAGAATGGTTGAAAAATATTTGTTTTGGAATGGCCAAGTCCAAGTCCTGACCTTACCATATTGAGGTGCTGTGGTAACCTGAAGAAGACTCTACATACAAGGCATCCCAGAAATATTCATAAACTGAAACCTGTTTGCAGGGAGGAATGGTCTAGTAGAGTCCTCAACCTTTTTTTTTTCCCCATTTTGTCATTAGCTTTATACTGTATATAGTGTCTTTATATGTACCTTCTGATTTGTAAAGCGCTGCAAAATATTTTTGCACTATATAAATTATTAGTATTATTATTAAATTCATACTTCACATTGTACATATCTTATTATAAGCTACACGAAAGGTTTGGAGGTGATTGCTGCTAAAGGGAGATCAAAGTTCACTTAGGAGGGTCTCGCACAAACTGATTCCAATTGAGGAATACACAATTGGCATCCGCGGCAAAATGCGGGCATTGAAAGGCATTCATTTTCGCTTTTTTTTTTTTTACACTCGCGTATTCTGCAAGCAGAAGAAAAGCCGCAGCAGGCCCAATTTTTTTTTTTTGCCGCGGACAGCCTCCATTGAAGTCAATAGAGGCCGTCCGACCCTTTGCTTATACACAATTAACACTGCGTATGGGCTGCAGGTACTCGTGTCATTCCTTAGCAACAGCACGGGAAATACAAACATTGGAAGAGAAAAAACTGTACTGCACATGACCGGCGCACATAAAATACACACTTGTAAATGAACCGATTGAAATCAATGGGTCTTATTTTCTGTGTATTGCACGTGCAAAACCTTTGTGCGCAAATGCATGTGTGTGACACAGGCCTTACAGATGTAGCAGTTGCCACCATGATCGAACTACAGCGATAGCGTAGACCTTGTGGTGCAGCTACACTATTAACGTAGTGTGTCGGTGATCATGTTGCTGCAGTATTTCCGTTTTCTCACTTTCCGTTTTTTTTTTGGGGTTTTTTTTAGTCCTCCAGGTTCCCGTCCTGCAACTCCTAAAAGTGACTCTGAATTAGTCAGCAAACCAGGGGAGAGGGGAATGGTCCCTAGTGAACTCCCAATGCACTGGGCATGGGGAGAACTACCTAAAGCTACTAAGGTAAGTCAGTCATGTATCTGGTCATGTACAGAAAACAAGCTTTGTGTAGTATTGTTTCTTGTAAGCACCACCAGGGGGCACCAAACACCAGCGACTGATTGAGACTTTATGCGTAAGCTGAACAAACATGTCATCTATTGCTGCCGATTTTTCTTCCAAAACAAACCTAAGGAAATAAAAAGGTCCGTTCATTCATTCTAAAGGGCTTTTCTGAGGCGCCAGCATATTGAAGTGGGGAGGGGGATGCATCCAGAAAGTAAAGGAGTATAGCAGGTAATGGATTGGCATACTGCTCCTGTGCCTATATAAAACCAACCTATACGGAGCTTGGAATTATTTAATCACCCGGGGCAAAAATTCAATGTAGCACCATCTCTTCCTCATGTGTTTAGAACCAAATGGAATTTGCCCCCTCCCGTAAAATGTAACATCCGCTGTTCAAAAGTAAATTTACGAATACTTATAGGGAACCTGTCGGCAGCGTAGGTAAGGTAAAGCCCCCTTGTGCAAGCACCGAGTCCTAGGGTGACGTCACATTGTGATTGTTTTCTTGGCAGGCTATTTTTGCGGGGTGGTTTGCTATTGCCTTCCCCAGTCATCTTTTACCCCCCAACTAGCTGGGTACTCATTTTACCGACCTTGGAAGTCTAAGTCAACCTTGAGCTGGCTACCTGAACTACACAACCTTCAGGTCGTGAGCGAGAGCTTAGGACTTCATTTCTGTTGCCTTAACACCCTGCGCCACATGACAGCGTAAACCCCACTAAACTAACCAGAAGCACTGAATTGGCGCAAGTTCCATATACAACTTTGTTTTTTTTGTTCCTTGTGAAGGCATACCTGCATCAAATGACTCTTAAAATGTCCCGTGCTCCGGTGGGTGGTCCTGGACTATCTCTTAGTGGGGGGCATAAACCCCAACCATTTTGGTTGTGGGGTTCAAGTCATCCACTGTAGGCTTTGATCTCTCCTTTTTCTGTCACGCACGCACTGGAAGGTGGAGGACTGGCGCCTGCACAGATGGAGGCTACGAATCTGCCCATAAATGATCTGTGCATGCGTAGGACCACGAACCGCTGGTGCATGTGGGAGAGAGAAAGCTGTTCCATAACCAGCAGTGGAGAGGAGCCATGGTGAGCGGAGGACAGGCCTTTACACCTTCCCTATCCCTCTCCTGCCAACAGAGCTACGGCCTGCATCAACTTACAACAGCCACTAAGAAGCTCCGGCTGCTGTAACTGAAGGCAGTACCTCCATATACCCTCATCCTGCTCCCATCTTCTTACTCTGCCTCCACCTAAAGTGCTTCTCCTTATTACTAATGATGCTAATTTCTCTTCCTAGACTTCTCCACATAAAGTGAAAGAACAAACCATCGTGAACATCAACCCTTCAGAAAACACACATTTCAGGATCATCCTCAACACCAATGAGGAGGGGAAGATCACCTCATCGCAGATAATACGGGAGCAGCCGTCCTCCATAACTATAGAAGATGTAGGTGCTGAATGTGACCCCCAAAGCACAAGTGAACCCGATATTGACTCTTTAGGAGCTGCAGCCCCTGCGATTCCTTCCCATGAAGAGGTAAACCCTACAGCACTTATGCCTCTCCAACCAAGCAAGACCGACTCGCCTTCCAAGAAGAAAGGTACATAGACTCTGGCTCATAAAAAGTTACATATTATGCATGCCATATAGTGCCATTCGGTGAAAGCTGTTTGAAAACTTCAATCATAGCAGAGCTGGTTTGGGGTTTATACTCACCCGATTCCAGCGCTGTGCCTCCAAGAAGTTGGCATGTGCAAGTAGAGCAACTCCTTCAAGAAGGCTGTGCATGCTCTCCCATAGAAATCAACAAGAGAGGAGCACATAGCCTCCTAAATACAGTCACCCTGTGGGTGAGCGATGGCTTCTTGGGGACACGGTGCTAGATCGTGGAGACCTGGGGTGTATAAAAAAAAAAAAGTCTCCCAAAGCCCTACTTAATGTAGTTTATTGGGCTCAAAGGTGCTGACAGGTTCCCTTTAAAATCTGCACCGCAGGTCAATTTACACAGTGGATTGTTTCTGCAGCATATAGATGAGATGTCTTGACTTCTTATCCGCTTGGCTTGTCCAGTCATACACTGCAGATTTTCCTTAGACAATAGACAAATTCTGCAAAAAAATGACGTTGACCCCCTACAACTTTTTCTGTTGATGCAGCTATGTGGGAACTCATTTCTATTTGTACCATGTTACCCTCAATTCTGGAATTGCTCCTTTTTTTTCTCTGACTGTGTTCACCATGTGGGATTAATACTGTGAGATTTTAATACAGTGTTCCCCAACTCCAGTCCTCAGGGACCCCCCAACAGGTCATGTTTTCAGGATTTCCTCCGTATTGCACAGGTGATGTAATTATTGTTGGTGCGTCAGACATTGCCACAGGTGTTCTCTATGGGATATCCTGAAAACATGACCTGTTGGTGGTCCCTGAGGACTGGAGTTGGGGACCCCTGTTTTAATAGACTGGACTTTTATTAACATGGCAATACCCATTTTTTTGTCTATTTTTTTTTTTATGCAACAACCAGGGAAACAGTTTTGTTAAAACTTTTAATATTATGTATTTTTTGTAATAACTTTTTTTTTTTTTGCACTTCTTTTTAGCCCCCATAGAGGACTTAATCTTGCAATCATTTATTCACTTATACAGTATACTGCAATACTATAGTATTGCAGTATACTGTATTTTGACCAGCTTGCCTGTGGGCACGTATTAACAGGTAAATATTTAAATGTCCCAATCGGGATTAAAATGTCCCGAAAAGCCCACCACACCACCTCCGCAATGAGATCATGGGGTGCCTTTCGGATATCTTGGCATCCTGGGGCTTTGTAAAGACCTTCAAGACTGCCAAGACACCAAAATGGCATCCTATGAACCCTATGTGGGAGGGGGGCTTTTTGAGACACTTCCATCCCGATTGGGGCATTTAAATACCACAATTCCCATTGCAGGTTTGGTATCCGGTGTCAGATACAGCAAAGTCCTGGGAGCCAAGCCCGCTTCATACAGTGACACGCCTCATACATGTACAATACATGTTGGAAAGGGGTTAAATCCCTGGAATAGCAATTTAGGCTGTGGATCTTCACTGCAGATTCCACCTCTTTAAGTGAGGACGAATATGAATACGCAACAAAATCTGTAGCAAATCGGCGTGGATTGTGCAGCGGAGCTGCGGCAAAATGTACAGTGTATATAGCACACCGTGGACAGACATACCTTAAAGGGTCCACTTTATAATCCCTATGGATTTGTCATCTAGAAATTCTGTTTATTGCTAAATGTCTGAGTGCAGGAAAAATACAACCACCGAAAACCAAAGCGCTATGCAAATGTCAGTTCCTGAAACAATATAATTGTATTCCAGAGGCAGCAATGCAAATGATAGAACAAGTAAACACTTAGACAGTGCCAAATGATGGGATGTATTCATGCATGGCTAATGCGAGCTGCTGGAGTCTCTCCTGGCTGATATTACTAAACATCACTGCTGTATGCGTTGTTCACGTCCAAGCCGTTTCAGCTGCACATGTCATGTTCCAGGATTATTCTTCGCTGCTATTTACTGGCTGCTCCCAGCTCTATCTACACAGTTCAGTCTTCGGTACTCTGGGGTCCTTCCAGCTGTACTACTTTGATAGACTGCAAGCATTATGCAAAGTTTAGGGATAGTGTAGAAGTTTTAGAGCTCTTCGGTAAATATTGGTACAAGATGTCCTCAAATAGAGGTGCAAAATGCTACAAAAATAGTGAAGAAATCCTAAGAATAGACCCATTCCTCCACTATTAAAGAGACTGCATGTTATAATTCTTCATTATTAAGTCTTTAGGTTCCCTATTGAACCATTTATGAGCTTGTTGTCTCAAGCAACTTGAGGGCTATCTTTTACCAAAGATGTCCAATTGGGTCAACTGGAACAATGTCCACCTCTGCAACAGTTGCTTAGTTTTTTGGGCCCCCTCCTTACCCATGACCTGCAGGTGCTGAGAGAAGGATCCACAGTATATAACAAAGTGCTAAAATCTGTACATCCTATTATTAGAATTGGGTTTATTGTCCATGTGGCTACAAAGCTACTGAGCTGCAGTCCAATATGCTGTAGAGGTGAAGATGGGAGTTGGTCGCTTGTATTAGCCCATGGACTGCTTGCAAAATGATTGGGCCAAATAGTCACTGTGCTGCAATAAATGGGTCATCTATATTGTGAGCGAAAGTCTTCTAGAACTGCTCTGAGTGGATTCTGAGCTGTGAACAACCCACTTAAGCGTTTTCTCATCAGAAAGGTCCCTGAGGTATTTCCCTGCAGCGGCCACTGCAGGAAAAATGTAGTATTACACAGCGGCCATTCAGATAAATGGTTGCCCATGCTACACAAGGATGGAGGATACCATCCACACCTGGCAAGTTTGGGCAGATGCCAGGGTCCACTGCGCTCCATCTATATAAAACTTAATTTCTTGCTGTGACCTAACATAGCAATGCTGCATGCATACGCAGCCCCGCTAATCCTTCTGTCGTTGGTACTTCAGAGCACTTTGCTATAAGAGACTAAGATGTGGAGGAGGAGCACCAGAAAAAGGCCGGATGTGCACGTAGGGCTAATATACGCAAGAAATGAAATTGTGCACGCTCTGGATGGAGTTTCAGTGGATGACAGTTGTGGGGTCAATAGACGGATCAGAATTATATTGTGGGAGGCCATAGAGGTGCTCAGTTATGTTATGGAGGGGGCCATAATTTGTGGGGGTAGTCACAGAGGGCAACAATTATTTTGTTGAGGAGGCCACAGTTACTTTGTGGGGAAGCACAGGGAGAACACACAAAACTCTGTGGTGAGCACAATACAAGGGCCCACTGGGACTTGATCACCCAAGGGCCTACATAATCCTGCAGCCAGCCCTGAAATGATTGCTCGAGTCCACCAGAATAGGAGCTGCTTGTACAGGGCAGCCCTCAGTTGTAGCTCATAGACGGGGCTACCAAGCAGGGGACCTCTTCTATGTAATCCATATGCCCTAACATCCCCTTTTCAATTCAGTTTATTAAAAACCAGTGAAGGTAAAAGGTCCAAAAAGCTTCAGCAGAAGCCAATCCCACATGGAACGAACTTTGAAGACAATTGCTTGTAACTGGGGTCTAGTTCCAAATAGATGAAGAATTCTTTTCTCTGGTGGGCCCAAAGAACCTCAATCCAACTCTATTGGGCCATGATGTAAATATTTATTTGCGCCTCCCAAACTACAACTTTCCATATAGTATTGGGTTACTCCTGAAGAAGCATTGAATCCACTCAGGCACTAGGGCCAATCTACATTCCCGATACCCTCGAGAAACAATATTCAAATGGTTGTCAGATGATGCAACTAGCTAGGTTAAGTAGAATGTAGAAGGATTGCTCTCTCATTTCCCATCTTGTGTTTACAGATAAGAGAAGCCGACATCTTGGGACAGATGGCGTCTATTTAGATGATATCGACTGCATGGATCCTGAAATTGCTGCTTTATATTTTCCAAAAAGGTTTGTAGCTTTATCTGTATTATGTTCCAACAAGGCTGCATCATCCTGAAGGATACATAAAACAAAATGGAAGTAACTTCCTGCCTTGTAGCCAAGTGAATACTTATCCCTTTAGGACTAGAACAACTTTTTATCTTTGTGCTCTGCATTTTAGTAGTCATAACTGTTTTATTTCCTTGTTTGATGTGGCTGTATGAGGCTTTGTTATTTGAGTTGTACTTTTATGTAGGTGCCTTTTTTTTTTGTACATGTACATTAGCGTTTAATTTTTATATTTCCCATTTTGGCAAGAAAAAGCTATTCTGCTGCTGGTTTTTATGTATTTTTTTACGCTATACGCCGCTCATTATAAATAAATGGGTTCTTACAGTCCTGATGATATGTATATATTTTAACCATTATTTTGCCTTGGGATATGTCATCAATAGTTGGTTGGCGGAGGCCCAGTGCTTGAGACCTTTTGCCAATCAGCGGTTTGTGTGCACAGTGCAATGGCCCAGGCAAAGTTCCCATTGAAATCACTTTTTGTTTATTTTTTAACTTTATGGCTTATATTCCTGTCAGTTATGTTTTAATTCCACATCTATACAGTATGACAGAACATTGGTCTACCTATTAATCCCTCTGTGGACCCTGGATTGCTTGCCCATTTTAGCTACGGGCCTTGATTGGGTTCTGTCAAAAATCTTCCCTTTGATGTAATCCAACCGGTTTCCCATTCAAGCTTTCACTGCGAATGCTGCTATGAAAGCCTAACTCTTTGTTCTCCAAACTTCTGTTCTTGCCTTTATTTGCTGATATTTATCGTCCTCAGCCATATTAGCTCTCATGGGACTCACTGGTCACCTAGAAGAAACCATCTCACTTAGACCTCCGACACACTAGTGAAAAAAAGTCTGACACATGGACAGTATAAGGACCCTTATGCAATTAGGCAGCACACACTACTGAGTTTTTTTGGGGCCGGTTTCCAACAGACATTGACTGCATGAAAAAACTCCTATGTATTGTCCGTATTTTGGCTGAGATTAGGACATGCAAAGGCATTTTAATATGCTGGCCATCCGTATATCAAACAGCACATAGACTGGCGTCCGAGTGGAGTTGCGCCCAAGCCTCTCGGGTACGCAAGAAGTATGTCAGTAGCCTTAGTCCATTTGTTAGATATTCACTAGAGATCTATAGTTCCTATATCACTATAGAAGCCTAACTCATCCCATTAAAATTAATAGGATCCATTGGATTCCAGTTCCTATTTTGTCCGGAGACGGAGCGCAGCAATTTATGCTATACTGCCTGTCAAATGCTTCAGAAACCCGTTGGAATAGAGGCTAAGCAAAGTTGCTGAAATCAATAGAGATGTTAAAATTTAAATTTCAATGTGAGCAAAACCTTCCTGCTATCGTTGCCTCTTGACGCCATTTTTACAGTCTCTACACTTTACGGGACGTGGGGGAATTGCGATATCAAAGGAGGAAAAAATGGCTGTTTTCTACTAGAGACTGCTGCATCCATAGGCTGTGTGATATTGACACTTAGCCATATCCACTTGAGTATGGGACCTTGGACAAAGTAGGCATTTTTCTAGAATAAAGCGGTAATGTACAAAATTTCTGATCTTCTACTACCCCTTAAAGGAGTGTTGCAACAGACTATACTGCCTAGTATGAGGGAGTCTCAGACACACCCCTTATCTCATCATTGGTTTGGACTGCATTGGAGGCATCCTCCTAACCCAATGTTGAGATTGGGTATATCTGAGACTAACTCAAACTAGGTGCTATAGAGATTATTAGGGCGACTATTGGCTTGTGTAAAGGTGCCTTAACATCACAGGTCACAGCACAAATAAACAAAAAATGGCCAAGGAGCAAAATCTGAGGAAAATATCTGACTTGCATATCAAGTTGGAACTTCTGACTGGAGGGTCACTTTAAGTGACTCTATATGTATGTTTACTGTTCCTCTGCCTTTTCCTTGGGCAGCAGTACATCACCTTGCACAAATCTACATATATAAGTACAGTTCTGTTCTTCTGTAGTCTTACTTTGTATAACACTTTGTTTCTAGTGGAGACTCTGCCAGCGCCTTGAAGACCACAGGAGAGAATGGGGCCCGTTCCGCTAACCAGTCACCCCAGTCTGTAGGCAGCTCTGGAGTTGACAGTGGTGTAGAGAGTATCTCTGATGGTTTACGGGATCTACCGTCCATTGCTATATCGCTGTGTGGAGGCCTCAGTGACAACAAAGAACTGACTAAAGGTATAATACTCCATGTATCCAAGACCCAAAACTTCCCAATGTGTTACGTTTGTAACGGTGGACTGTTCTGAAAGTGCTGTGGGTCTGATTGGTTT
This sequence comes from Eleutherodactylus coqui, assembly GCF_035609145.1. Lineage (NCBI taxonomy): Eukaryota > Metazoa > Chordata > Amphibia > Anura > Eleutherodactylidae > Eleutherodactylus > Eleutherodactylus coqui. The sequence continues at coordinate 72,823,154 of NC_089837.1, read as the reverse complement.
GCCAAGTCCTTGCAGCATTCCTCATTGGGGTGTTGTAACCACCTGACATAATAACCACGTGCGGCCGACGCCATGCATGCCTGCGGCTGACAATGGTTGCACTGCCTTGAGGACGTTATTGGCAAGAATGTGTGGCTATTGGTTATCGCAGGTAGGTGGGTTTTGTCAACATGCGATTTATCTCCTTGTGGGGTTGTATCCTAAACAAGTTTTAGTCTGCCATGAATATTTAGGGCACGATTACATGAGCACCACCACAACGCTTGTGATTTACAGGTAATTGCTTGGCTGAACCTGTGAGTCCATGTGCATCCCTGCAATTACTAAAGCAGCAAAGTTTAACTTGACTGTTGAAGTATTCAGGTAACTCTCTGTGCTACTGTCTATTTGCCCTTAGTATTGCTTTTCAGTGTTTTGTTGTGATAAGAAAACAATTGCTTTTCAGTGCCCGTTCATAGCATGTAATGTAAAATGATTCTTCCACGCTCACTTGCGATTTCCACTCGCGGAGGAAGAATTGAGGCATGTTCTATTTTGGTTCGGGACTCGTACAGACGGCTTCCATTGCCGTCAATGGAACCTGTCTGGCCCGCGGTGATTCCAAAATGTCAATTTCGAAATCGCTAGGGATCCGTGTCATCGACGGCGCGGCATTCTCTGCACTGCGCATGTGCGCTGGCCGGTACATCCGCAGCAGATAGAAGACAATCTGGACAGGTATACGGGGGGCCACCAGCCGGCACCGTGTTTGGTTCCGGTGCGGGATCCTGCATGCGGAATCCGACCCGGCCGTGTGCATTCGGCCTAAGATAACTTTCTGTGGCAAGCTATCAGTGTCAGGGTAAAGTTGGTAACATCCGTAACTGAACAATGCTTTTTTGAACTAGCTAAAGATGCGTCTGCCTGTTTAAACAGGCTGAACAAAAACAAGTGAGGATCTGCTTGTCTAAAAGGACCCTAACTGATGAGTGTAGGTAGGCATGTATTAAAATGGCTGTTCAGTTGCAAACTATTGATGGGCGTATTTTCAAGACAAGCCAGTAATAGTAGATTGGTGGGGCTCCACCGCGCAGGACCCCCCCACGATCAGCTGTTTGCCATGCTGTTGTCATCATGCACTGTGCTGCTTTCTGCAGGAAGTAGAGAGCTCCGTTCACACTGCAGTTGACCAGCTTGTTATAAAAGGCAAAGTTCCTGTTTACTTCAATGGCTATTGGCCTGCAATACCAAGCCTTGCCACTGCAGTTGAAACGGAGCTCTCTGCTTCCTGCAAACATCAGCTGGAAAATAGGTGACCAGTAGAGATTTTGGGCTGAGGAACCATGCTAATCCACTATTGATGCCCTATCCTGCAGACAGGCCCATTAATAGTTTGGAACTGGACAACCTCTTTAAATGGAAACTGCAGCAAGTATTTCATCGGTTTGCCTATTATGCTATAATTGGCCATTATTGTACAGGACTCCCGAGTTTTATTTTTCTATTGCTCTTTTTAGTGGTTTACGGATGCTCCCTTGTCTGATTCCATATCTATACCATGCTTCACTGTCTGTAGCAGCCTCATTTGTGGGTGCAGCTCGGTAGTAGTTGGGGAAGGTGTCAATCACCCTAGATTTCCCTCATTCAGTCTGATGCTTGTCCCTGTTCTGCTGCTGTCAGGTTTACTCTAGCTGCCGTTATTTGTTCTAGCCTGGAAGAGTTGCACATAAAATCATGTTCGCCTCTGGAAGAGAGCCAGCTGCATTTTTATTTTATTTTAGATTGCACAAACATAAAACGGCCCCTTGTATATATGCGATTTGTCATCCTGACCTCGAGGAAAAGCGGCTTCCAGAGAACAAAGAGAATAAAATGCCAGAGAAATGAACAACCTGTTCTACCGGAGAAATAAAACTAAGCATTCACTTAAAAAATTCAAGATGATCCGCAATTTAGAGGGAGCTGCCAATTCTAAAACACTTAGCATATATCCTATAAAGTAATCCTGGGATCCTGGATGGAATACATCTTACTTCAGACTTCTATTCCGGGTTTGCCTGTCTGTATTATAATGAACTGGACTATATAGTATTTATCTGTAGAACCTACATACTGTCTGCATTATTATACACCAGGCAAAACAGGATTGCCGGACTACATGTAGACTGAATTCCCCCACCGTTGCCCAACAAATAGGTTGGCTCCATATATGTTGCTATCACTTGTTTTACCACCATGCCTTCTGTGTATATTCCTACTTGATGCCATGTCAACCACCGTTTATACAACAATGATGGCCATTACTATAGCCAACACCTCATCGTATAGATATGTACACAAACGACGATTGGGTAGTAAAAAGGAGTATAGTATGAGTCAACCAATATACTTGCTCACAGGCGGTGGCAATAACTTTCTTCAACTAACCACCCCTCAAACGTTCATTGTCAGATAGATCCCCATTACCGAATTAAAACACCGGTATTTGTGTTTTGGATAGTTGATCGTGGGGGTCCGCCACTCTAGATTCCCACCAATCAGCTGATTGTTCAGCCCACTATCGGTGCAGTGGGTTGGACTCAGTCATAAGTGACCACAGCAGGAACTGTAATAGCCGGCTTCACTTCCAGATCCTCATTTTGGTCTAAGTTGGATGCCCGGTTCTGACAGCTATAGATACCAGAAGTGTAATAGGAGCGCTCCCTTTGATTTCAATGGGAGTAAATCTAGCTATTACACTTATGGTGCTGACCAGCAATGATGATGTCTGGCACGCTGTACTGACAGCCGACTTAACGATCAACTGATCGTCACAAGCACGGGCCCTCATCGATCTATTGATGGCCTATCTTCGGGATAGGTCATCAGTAGTTAAAGTTCTGGAATACCCCTTTAACATAAAGATAAAATATCTCTTGAGAAAGACCAATTATAGAAAAGAGTAAGGATGTTCTTGGAGCTACAAGCTCTGGCTCCCAAAATTATGTCTAATAAAGTAGATGATCTTTTACCCCCAGCCGACACCACCAGCTCATGCCGACTTCTAGTCACCAAAAATGGCTGCCTTACTTGTTGTTAACTCCTAGGGACTCGACCCTGTAAGAGCCACGAATTATCCCATGAATTAATGGGACCATACTATACACACAATGAATCCCTTCCCCCCAATTTACAGCCTACTTTGAGGTACTCCCACCCTGCCAATAACTACCATGACACCGTCCTCTGCCAAAAACACTACTCAGCATCTTTTTAACCACAATCCCAATTACTTCCGAGACGACTGCTGAAAAAACATGAAAATTAAAGTGGGACAAATGCAGGACTTCAGTCTCACAGTGCAGGAGTTTTTTTCCAGTTTCCTTAATCCCCACACTGTGCTTGTTGCTAAACTACAAACCTCATCATTTGGTCCTCCTCCCACGAGGCAAGTACATTGAAAACCTTTTTATTGTACAACTTGGCTCGTAGAAAGTTTTTTTACTTTGAGCCCCTTTAATGTGTTCTGAGTGTGACGGTGGAGATGCAGCCGCCTTCTTTAAAAGCTATGGACATGTAGTTGTATGGCAAGTCCTTCCACAGGCTGCGGTAGAACAAGTAGGCAAAAGATTGTCTAATGGCATTGTGGCTAGGTAGTCCTTCTAGAGCCTATTCCACCCCACAGCTTCAGGGTTAGACCACCCTGAGACCCATTATCTTTCCATGAAGTGGAATACTTTCTGCATGATTGACAGCTCTTAAGTGATGTCAGCACCAGGGAGCAGTGATGTCATCAGTCCCAGCATTGAGGGGCTCAGGTCACTATCAGTCATCTTAATCCGTGAGCAGTAATAATTTGAAACGTAGGAACTTTCTGCTGCTCAGTGTTTTTCCCACAAATGTATGACTTAAATATTTATGCTGAATTGTTCCTGGATCTTCCAGTATGCTCTACAAATTTCATTAAAACATCCTCTGTAGGAATAAAGCAAACAGCTCCGCAGCCAGAGGCTCGTGTGCCATCTGTTTGTATTCGCTATATCTGTTTTAATAATGCAGACTCGATGCTGTAACGGAGCGATGCAGGATTTATGGACTTTTTGTTCTTGTTGACACCTGCTATAGATTTATATAGAAGATTGTGCCCAGCTGAACCAAAAAATATTCCCGTATTGGCACCAGCAATGTTTTTTTAATGATTTTTAATATAAATATTCACTCCTATATCACAATTTTGCTTTTAAACCCAAAAAATTCTATGCAGATTCATTTCAGAATAGGGGCCTGAGGTGCAGTTATTCTGATCCATCAAATGCACTGCTAACTTTCACACTGTCTTCAGTCACCACTAGGGGGAGCAGAGGAGCTTACTGCATACAGATTTTATACTTTTTTCATAAATCGATAGTACAAGTGAATATGGGCCACATTCACACCAGCATTTGGGTTTCCATTTGGTATTTAACTTTCCTGCTCTATAATGGGAGCAGGAAAATGGAATCCCTGCCTGAAAGGATCTGTGCTATGACAGACTCAAATGGCAACAAATGGACCCCATTGACTATAAAGGGGTCCGTTCAGCTTCTGTTGTGCTGTCCGGTATTTTCCCAGATGAAGTAGCACAACATGCTGCGCTATTCTGTCTGGGACTTCATGCCAGATCTGTGTTGGTGGATCTGAACTCAGCCTCTGATACAGATATGAATGTGATTTTGGAGAACAATGTTCCTTTCTCCATTTAGACCCTCCTCTTCCTCCTCCTCCTTACCCAGAGATTACTCTCTCTGCACATACTGATAAGATCAATACACAAAAAGCCGTATGCAGACAGATCATATTACAGCTGCAGAAGTCTATGGCTCCTTTTGTGCAGGTCACACAAGCAGATAAATATTTTTCATTTTGTTCGCTCATTTAGTTCTTCATTCTCTGTACTAGGGGAACTGTACTTGGTGCCCATATACTGTAATAGTGCCACCCATTTGTGCCCCACATAGTATAGTATCCTATTTTGTTCCCCACAATGTGCCCACACAGTAATATCTTCCGCATTGTGCTCGCCACAAAATCATAATGCCTTCCCAGTGCCTCACAGTTACTGTGCCCTCCAAAGTAATAGTGCCCCTTTTGTGCCCCCACAAGGTGAACTCTTAATGCTCCCTCGAGTAATAATGCCCTCACAAGCAAATAACAGTACCTTTTGGTGCCCCCACAATATATAGTGTCACGTAAGTGACTCAGAAAATAGTACCCCCTTTCATCCCCAAAAGAGTGTCTGTTCATGTCCCCTCCACTCCAGCGAATCAGAGTGGAGTGGGAGGAGACAGGGCCATGGAGGATTCTTGAAGATGCATATACACAAGCCACTATGGCTGGGAAGTAGGTATCCTAGTAAAGAAAATACTGTTCCCTGGCTTGGAGGCTCAGTCGCAATTGCAATCCCCAATAGTTATATGACTGAAGGGTATATTCACAGAGTAGTTTAAAGAGGCGGAAAAATCAGATGCAGAATTCATGTGTAAAAGTGTGCAAAATTTTCACATACTTTTTAAATTTACATGGATTTTGTAAATTTTGATCTTTATTTGACACAGATTGGCTTTAATGGAAAAATTTGGTGCAAAGTCCATGTCAAGCACAGACAAGTCGCATTTTTTTTTTCTTTTTTGCAACATGGATGTAAAAGTACAGTAGCTGTCTACCATTGTCGTTCCTATTGACACTCATGGGGCTACTTTCTCAGTCACTTAGGAGGCCTGTCTCTCTATAGCCACGGTGCAAAAACCCTGTTACTGTGCAGACAGATGCTTATTTAAGTCTATGCCCTATAAAATGCCCACGTTTTCCGTTTTATATGTCTGTAGACATGCTTTGAATTTCTATACTTTGTCTCTGCAGAGCAGTTTATAGAACAAGTGGTCACGTATCAGCAGTTCGTGGATAATCCGGCAATCATTGATGATCCAAACCTGGTTGTAAAAATTGGAAATAAGTAAGTATTGCTCATGTGATGACTTAATATCATACGTTGTATATACTACTAAAGACGCTGCTTCTTTTCTGACCCTTCTGTATGACCTGGATTAAATAGCCACTAACAAGCCACGGCTCTGGTGTACCTGGCCCGTCCATTATTTATCAACTGGCCGCTTGTAGTACTACAAGAATAGAAAGTTGAACCCTAGATACAATCGTTACAAGTCCGTCTGCTCTGTCATCCTTGAACGCCCTTGCTTGGCTGTAACAGAAATTGAGGGCAAAAAAATAAAAGCGGCAGAGGGGAAACTGCTTGGCATTCTACAGCCAGGCCTGCTATATACCCATGAACCGTGACCAAAATAAACCATTGTCATGCTTCTAGTATAGAATAAATAGAAGCTCTGTGGTTGCTGTGGAAACAGTACCTTTATGCTGGAGTGATGCGCAGAGATTTTCTAAAGCCGCTGATGTAAGTCATTGGAACAGCTGGTTTTATACGAGTATGGCTTAAAGGAAAGGAGAAGTATAGTGCAGTAAATTGCTAATAGGTGTTTAAAATTTGACCACTGCCGCAAGACGTAGATTTCTGTAGAAGGCTATATGTCCACTAGAGGGAGCTCAGGAGATTATTGCATACACTGAACTTAATGATAACACAGTATGTAATAAGCTCTCTCTAGTGGTGGCTGCAGGAAGTCTGCAAATTTGTTAGAGGGTCTGTCAAGCCATTGTCACTATTAACATAATTGGAGCACTGGATGGTTATGTAAAACACATTTCAAATAATACTTCAGTTCTAATTAGAGAGAAAATGTTGAATATTCCAATATGTAAAGGATGCTGCATGTGCCTAGGGGACGGTCCCACTAACGGCACGTCGTCAGGTAGTATCCCTGCCCCACTCTTCCTCCTTTGTATTCATTGACAATTCCTTTTGTTGATGTCACTCTCTCCTACTCTGAAGTCTTGCACCTGCACAGCTCCAGGCCTGGTCTTTCTATAAATCTTCCTCTTCTGGGTGTACAACATATGTATGGGGCTGTGCTCACAGATAGGAGGTGTACGGCACATGTGCCCTGCCACAACCACATGGCACATGTGCAATATTTTGTCACAGGATAGGGTGATGTTGGACAGCAAAGGACCTGTCAATCAAAATCAGGGTCTAAACGTGGGGCAGTGATTAATGATTGGGTCCGCCCACTTGGAAGGGAGGAGTCTGATATGTATATAATTGCTTATTACTCTTGCGGACCTGAAGAAAAGCTGCAAAAAGTTTGGCTCCCCAGCTTTTGTTTTTTACAAGATGGCACAGAAAATTGCTGCTCTGTACTGAAGAAATAGAACTCTTTAGCCGCATCAACATGGAAAAACATTCTAAATTATTTATGCCACCAGTTTCTTCGACGGAATTCTAAATGTTAGGTACACCGTAAGCCCTATTTATGTAAAGGCGTAGACCCGCTTACATACAGCAATGCACCAAGTATAGCTTTGCAGAAGAGTTCTTACTTTTTTGTTATAATTTATTCGCCACTTGATTATAGATATTAGCAGTCATCAGTTTCCATAGAAACTGTATAAAAAATGCTGAGTTAGAACTGTCGATGCTTGTAAAAAATTTGATGCTAAAAAGTCTCATTTGACTTTTCCATCTCGGCTGTCTGCGTTGTTTGCATATATGTAAAGTAGCAATGAATAATTCATAGGACAGAGCGTTTTTATTGTCATTTACTCTGCTGAGGAAAGCGATGCAGAACTACTTGACGTGACCCTTTAAAACTTTTTTTTTTTAGGGTAATTCTAGCAAAGTGTTTTTTTTTTGTTTTTTTTTCTTCGCTTCTCCATTATTTAACCCTCGGTATTCACTGAGGGGTCAGAAAAAATCCCAAGTTATAATTTGTGATTAAATGTGTTGGGCCAGGACCACATCTATTTATGACTTTACCAGGTACCTAGGGTCTTGTAAGATACTATCATTGTACTGTTTCTAGGTTACTTTGTTTTTATAGAAGTGGGTAATACCTCTTCAGGGGTTATGATTGACCCCAATTTGGTAGAATGTTGTGGGGTCAAATAGAACGCCATCTTTAACTTGGTGCAATATTGCTGTTAAGTAGCAGCCTGAAGTAGATATTACTTTCGAGTTCAAAGCCAAAAGATCAAGACTAGAGATGAGCGAGCACGCTCGGATAAGTCAGTTACTTGAGCGAGCCTCGCTCTTCTCGAGTAACTGAATTCTTGTCCGAGCGTGCTCGTGGGGGTGAACGGGGGGGAGGGAGATCTCTCTCACTCTCGCCCCCCCGAGCACGCTCAGACAAGAATTCAGTTACTCGAGAAGAGCGAGGCTCGCTCGAGTAACTGACCCATCTGAGTGTGCTCGCTCATCTCTAATCAAAACCTATTGATGAATCCAATCACAATATGACTCCTTTTTTTACATGCATGCTTAACAAAGTAAGGCTGTGGTCTTGTTTAGTTCTCTGCATCATAACGATGAACTAAAAAGGTCATCTAAGAAAACCAATACTATTCACTACATTAGCAGCACCAAAGGTGGAGTAGATGCATGGTGTGCCAGATACACAAGGGGGAACCTGAAGAAGGACTTTTCCCCCCCCTATTCTTTTGCATTCTCAATGGTGCAATGGTCAATACCTATTTGGTTTATTTGTTGAACAATCAGCAAAGGGACAGAAGCTTCAAAATAAAAGGGAATAAAGTCCTACAGTCACTTGCTCAAGAACTTGCGCCAGGAGGGATCTGAAGACATGAGAACCCTAGAGTGACAAGATGAGTGAAGTCGATGCTAAGTCTGTGTGTCTTTGTGGAAGACACTCAACCTTGTACTGTATCCAAACTGACTTTTAAAAAAAAATCCAGAAGCTGCCCAAGAAACTGAGCAAGTGTTAGAGGGTCCATGTTAGGGCATTGGTGAACATTCACGGACCAGAGGGATTATTTATTTGCAGAAGCGAACAGATGGGTGAGCATCTATTCGCATGAGCGAATGTTTTGACACTAAAAATGAAACTCCGCTCCCGGAACAAGTAGAGACTTCCTGATACAGGGAAGCCCCTGATACAAGGGGCTCTGTGCTTGTTATAGAAGGGCAGCCTGTGAATTTTGAGTGAGGTGCTTGATGCTGCCAGAAATTAGCTGAGTGCAGAAAGCATCTCTGAGAGAGCAAGGGTGCAGGGATTACAGCCAGAAGGACTGCTGTGTAGACTGCTGCAAAGAGTGACACACCGTCTTACAGTTACCCCTAACATACATCCAAGGGCGCTTCATATATGTTACCATACCAAATACGCTGGAACTACGTAAGTGAGGTATGTCCTCAGTAAAATCCCGACATGTGCACATGCTTAGAGACTTATATGCAGGCCTGATAGGTGTGGTACTCTACCATGTAAGAGATAGAAAAGTTACTGGAGCCATGATCTTATTGGAACTTTGTTTCAAGAGTATGCATCAGCAAGTTGCTGACAAATCCTCAGATTGCAGTAAACCACAATTTTCATGGTTAATACACTCCGTGACAATATTATCCAATTTTCTTGTTGAGCCAAAACTAGAAAGTTGGGCAGCAGACGGGTGCAAGTAACATCATCTTCTTCATTATGTTCACATAATGACAACATTTCGGCTGTAATACACAGCCTTTGTCAAGTCTTGTTGAAGTCTGCTATTTCATCTCGCATGTACTAAAGGCGTTCCTGTTTTCTATTAGAGATAGTTTGGTTATCAGACGTTTTCATAGAAGCCGCAAATATCTTTTAGGCTGGGGTCACACGGGGCGGATTCCCGCTGGAAATCCCGCGGTTTGGCCGCAGCAAAAAACGTGAGATTTCCGCCGGGAGAACCGCCGCGGTGGCTTTGAAGCGGCCCGGCCGCTCGCTCTTCCGCTGCAGCCGGCGCTCCCATAGAGGAGAGCGCGGTCGCAGTGGAAAGAAAAAATAAATAGACATGCTGCTGTCGCCGCAGCCGCAGTTTCTGCCTGATCTACCGCAGCGGATTGGCTGTCCCGTGTGGATGAGATTTCTGAGAAATCTCGTCCACATGGCTGGCCAATCCCGAGATTAGCGGCCGCAGGCGGACTTGCCGCGGCGAAATTCCGTGGCAAATCCGCCCCGTGTGAACCCAGCCTTACTGTGGCTAAAAGCTTACATCACTATTTAATTCTTCAAGTTCAACTGTTATAATGAAAAATGATATTTTTTTAAGTCTGGTGTCTACCTTGTATCCTGCACTCTGTCGCCTATCACCTATCGAAACACAAGAGCCAACATGCAAGAAATACAGGAGATGGACCCTTTAAAAATGGAAGGACCCAAAAATCAAGCAACCATGCGACAAGTGCAAAATGCACTCAAAATTGCATTCATGTGTAAAAAATGCTCACCTGATCTTACGTCCAAAGATGGCGATTTGAGGTGCTAAAATGGCGCTCCTTTCTCGTGGATTAAAAATTATAATGACCTGCAAAAATAAGTTTTTAAATAAAAACTGCAATTTCATAAAACAAGGTCTTAAATAAAAACTGTAAATGGGGCCAATAATGACCCCACCGTTACTCCTACATTACAGTACGTCCTAGTAAATGCCAAGTGTTAAATAATATATTGTTTTTACCTCCTACTGCATTGAAGATCTTGATATTTCATTCATTGTAGTTCTCGGAGTTGTTTAACCCTGTGACTTCCTTCTCAGGTACTACAATTGGCCAACAGCTGCCCCCCTTCTCCTGGCCATGCAAGCTTTCCAGAAACCGTTGCCTAAGGTAGGCATAAGGGCAACAACAGCTCTGAACTATTCTGTGTGGGTGATGGCTCCGTTGTGTCCTGCCACTGGTTACGCTTCCTTTTTTGTCTTAATGGTGCCCACTAGCATTCTGTCATAACTAAGGGCCGTCTTACATGGAACGAGTATGGTTCAAAAAAATTGTTGGATTGTTCGAATTTCAGCGATATTGTTCAGTGTAAACACTGTCAATGAATGAAAGACTAATGGCGATCATCGTTCAGTCATACACAAGTCATTCCATGCAAAGAGCAATAGCTCAGTCGTTCACATTTACTGGTACAGTGCCCCGAACGACCAACTATCGAGAGAACGAGCGAATGACAAAAAAATTACCGATTTTCTACATGTGTAAACTGATTGAGTTTTAAAGCAAATTACTGTCATTGTTCATTTGCTCTAACGATTTCTCGCTCCATGTAAAAGGACCCTAACATGTTGCTTTATGTTAGTGTTGGAAAACACTGCTGCTAGATTGCTTTGCTGTTCTGTGGTTTTTCTTTCTTAAAGGGACCCACCAATTAGGAGCTCAGAATTGATATGCAAGTCAGAACTTACAACTTCTGCTTATTTTTCATTGACGCTTGCTGCTTTTTAACTCCCCTCTGTTAGGACAGAATTGTGATTTGTGACTATAGTTTAACTACAGTGCCTAATCTGAAGCAGTCTGAGGCACACCCCTTTTACTGCCTCTTCTTCAGCCTGAGCCAAGGGTATGTTCCAGACTACCTCAAACTTGACAATGTAGCTAAGCTATAGTCACAGATCCCAGCTTTGTTCTAATAGAGATGAGCTTAAAAGCAGCAAAGGCACAAGATCTGAGGTAAAAAGTAAGTAGTTTATCATCCCCTGTAAGTGCTGACAATATATCAATTTTGAGTCCCTGACTAGAGGGTCACTTTAAGGGGGAAAAATTGTAATAAATCTCTGATAATGATACGTGAGAGGGGCTCTTTAACATTCATTATATGGGAGGAAATAACTGGTTAATCAGTGAAAAGTCAACCCTAAATGCACTGTCAGGGAATTTAGGAACACGACGCTGGGATAATGCAACACAAGCGTGCCTGTATGATGTCCAAAAAATGACCAACAAATAAAAATCAGGTAGCACACAGACACCGTCCTCGTTCACAAGACCTTATAACATTCCATGCCCTATTCTCATCCATGAAAGTGGACCAGAATAAGACGTACTATGATTTCTATATGAAATATCACGTCTGAATGCCCTCTTTGGCCATTATGGGTCCATTGTAAACACGGATGGCACACAGACCAAATAGACGGTCATATAAATAAGCCCTAAAGATTTTTGGGGCCCAATGTAAAATTCTGTACAACCGTCTCTCAGCTGTCAACTGGGTCTGTATATGACTTTAAGCATGATGCCCCTATCGCTGTAAAACTGCTTGTATCCTTGGCCATCATTCCTTTATACTCCATTGCTTCACAATGATTATTCAAGCTTTGTGCTGAATAATCGGAAACCCATCATTATTAACATCATGTCTAAAGATTCTTTCCAACCAGGCAGACTTACGTGCAGAATGATCGAATATATAGAAAGTTGACCCGCGCTCTGTAGTAGTGTTGCTCATTGTGATCACCTGGGCACTAAAATTGGGTCAATTTTCACGGAACCAGAACAGGGTCAGCCCAACATGATTTTGGGCTTGTAGTGCTGGGGGTCCTAGGTTCAAATCTCATCTAGGACAACATCTGCCTAAAAAAAACTCCATGCAGATGTAGACTTTGGTCAGATTTGAACCTAGCGTTGTGAACATGGTAGTGGCCCGGTTTGGTACAGCAGGTACAGGTCTCATTGAATTCAGTGCCAAACTAGGCTACTGCAATTTGGACAGTGCCATATGCTCCCAGTGCTGTCCGTAATGACAGCTGGCCTGGTGATGAGCTGATTGATAAGGATCCTAAATGCCGAAATCCTACAAATGAACTATTGATGAATAGTAGGAGTCCTGGAGACTCTGTTGACATCTTTGCACTCAGCAAATAAATGTAACGTAATTTGTTGGGAGCGCCAAAATTTTGTAGATGCATTTGAAATTTGTAAATTATTTTTAGACTTGTAATTCAACATTTTCCTATAATCAATCATACTTTGGTAATGGAACAACATCCCGCAAATTTTTACACTTTAAGGGCGCATTCAGATGACCGTATATCGGCCGGGTATTCACGCCGGCCGATATATGGCGTCTCTCTCTGCAGGGGTGAGGAGGCTGGAAGAGCCGGGAGCAGTGCTCTGAGCTCCCGCCCCCTCTCTGCCTCCTCTCCACCCCTCTGCACAATTTGCAATGAGAGGAGGCGGGACGGGGCGGGGCTAAGTTCCGGGAATTAGCTCTGCCCTCGTCCCACCTCTCCTCATTGAAAATAGTGCAGGGGGTGGTGGAGAGGAGGCAGAGAGGGGGCGGGAGCTCAGGGCATTGCTCCCGGCTCTTCCAGCCACCTTCCCCTGCAGAGAGGGACGCCGTATATCGGCTGGCGTGAATACGCGGCCGATATACGGTCGTCTGAATGCGCCTTACAACCTAGTCTTGCAATGAAGTTACACTTTTCAATGAAAACTTTTTAGGATGGGAATGACCTCCATTTTTTCAGGCTTACATTATTTTCTTGGCAGTAGAATTGTACCTGCACCTTTTACTACTCGGGTCATTGGAACTTTTGTTTATGAGGTTAGAAACAAAATATTAGCGGAAAGAAAAGCTTTTAGCTGCATTCTATGTTTCGTTGCTATGGGCAACTCGTTATTCCTATATAAACATAATTGAGGTGTCCTATTGTCAGGCGCTTTTTCAGAAGAACAGATTGGTTGTGCAGCAGCATTTTCCATTAGAAGTTGTTTTGTTTATCTGGAGAATAATAAGAGATGAATCATGTAATTACCCATTATGGCTGAACGCTATTCTTTCAAGTTGGTTAGAAATAGAATTGTTTGCGAATGCTCCATTTTCCCCCGGCACAATGGTTGATTATCTAATCTTGAGGCTACGGCTATTCAAACAAGTTTAGTATTTATTCTGAGGCTGTTTACCAACGCGGGATGTATCCTACCGAACTATTCGTCTCTCCTAGAGTTTATTTGTGATCACACATTATCATCTGAATTATTAAACTATTGGAGGAGGTTCGGTAAATTAAAATACATTTATTGAATGGAAAATAATAAGTGACAAACAAATGAGTGTTAAAGGAAGACTGTGTGTAATCACTGGTGCAGGACCTGAATGGGTGGTTCATGACACAAGAAGGCTCTCTTAAAAGGATTGTCCCACCCAAACAATGTATCCCCTATCCTGCAAATGGGGAATAAGTGACTCATTGGTTGGGGTCCAACCACATGACCCCCACAGATCACAAGAATGGTGAGTCCCGAGTGTCCCAGAAGGAATGCAGTGGTGGTAACTAGAGATGAGCAAGTATACTCGCTAAGGCACATTACTCGAGCGAGTAGTACCTTAGCCGAGTATCTCCCCGCTCGTCTCTATAGATTCAGGGGCCGGCGCGGGTGACAGGTGAGTTGCGTCGGGGAGCAGGGGGAGAGAGGGAGAGAGAGATCTCCCCTCCGTTCCTCCCCGCCGCTCCCCCGCCGGCCCCCGAATCTTTAGAGACGAGCGGGGAGATACTCGGCTAAGGCACTACTCGCTCGAGTAATGTGCCTTAGCGAGTATACTCGCTCATCTCTAGTGGTAATGCATGTATACTACTGCTCCATTCATCTATATGGATAGTTGAGTGGAAGTGAATACAAGGGGGTACCCAAAAGAAATAGTCATCTTCTTCTGGTCTGTTGGGCTTTACTAGTACAGGCTTCATTCTTCATTGTAATGTCTTTAAGAATTTCGATTCAACATGTTTTATTCTTGTGAGTGGTAGTTGTCTATAACCAAAATGTTATGGTAGGATTCATTGACCAACGGCTCATAGCAGATGGTTTATCGCTCTTCAATATTGTATCTGATTACATTTTATTGTGTGATTCGTAAATTTTTTATTGGTATCTGGCAAAATTACAGTTAATGGACCAATTAGTTGTCCATCTATCAACCAGCTGACAGCTCTTCTACATGGTCTACTTTTTAGAATTTAGACCTAGCCTTTTAATTTTCTTCTGCACCTTAGCTACTTTGATTAGATCATGGTCTTCACAATGGCCTTATTTTCTATAGTTGTGAACCTAAAAGAAAAATCTTGGCCAAGTGAGAAGGTGCCATGACACAGTTCATTGCAATTCTTTTGGTTTTCAGGGAAATTTTATACCCCAACCAATCTAAGTCATGTAACTTGCAACATATACTTGAGTTTTTCATCAGAACTCCCATATAGTAGGAGCACCTTGTAAGGTCCAAGCCATTGTGTGTATGTGTCCGTGTGTTTGCATATACTAACTCCAAATACTAACAGACTTTTATATTTTCTTTTTCTCATTTTCTTTCAAGTACTCTTGCTTTGATTACATCTGTGCAGTGGTAGATTCCATTAGATTTTGTTTTTCTAGTCTCTGTGGCCAGCAGACAGTATGTATGTTTCTCATACACGTGCTTGCTTGCTTGCTTGCCATTTGCTTCACTGCTTTCTACATGTTTTTTTAATTTTGTTTTACATTCCCATTTTATTCATTTAGATATTTCTGTTTTTTGCTTTCTTTTATGTTACTGTGGTCACCGTGCATTTATCACAGGTTACTGTGGATACTCTGATGAGAGACAAGATGCCGAAAAAGGGTGGAAGATGGTGGTTCTCTTGGCGTGGACGGAACAATAATATAAAAGTGGTAAGCAGCTGTCACCAGGTTCCTGTTTTTTCTTTCCCCTGTATTACATGATAAATATACTACAAGTATAAATTATGGTTTCTTCTATTCAGAGGTGAGGCTTGTCCACTGATTTATTTTTGCTGTCACAGACTTGAAGTTACCAGTAAGCAGGATTATTTGGATACGTGGTTTAGTTGAGTCAATCTTGCAGGAAGTTGCTGTACAGACTACATGGGCCAGAAATGACCAATAATTTCCATATGATTCATAGCTGGTGACTCGGATATTTAAAGTGATCCTCCGGGCCTGGAGAAACAAACTGATGCAAACTGTGCATAGTATACATTGGTAGTCTAAGACGCTACATGTTGCTCTGACTGGCCAGCACTGCTCATGTGGGCAGCATTGGGTTCCGTATTAGACTAATGATGCATACTAATACACAGTGTTGATCAAGTAGTCAGAGAAGCTGATGTGGCCATCTTTGTTTCTCCAGTCCTGGAGGATTGCTTTAATGGTGTTGTCTTATTTTGAAAGCTTGTATAGAAATTGAATTAATTGTGAGAGGTCCTTCTTTCAAGTTCCTCATCAATAGGTAGAGTAGAGAGAGGCTACAAAGATTCTTATGCTCTATAGGACCCAGCAGGTTCATTATAAGGACATTTTATTGATTTTTAAGAAATTATCAATTTGTCCACTGGAGGTGCTATAGGGAAATTGAACACTTGCTGTGTTCACTGCCATTCATAGCAACTGCATGCCCATTGCAAACCGTACAGATTGCATGGGCCAGAAATGGCCTATACATTTCATTTGACTCATGGTTGGTGACTTATTTCCCCCTTTTGAGGGACTAAGAAAATAGCATCAACGTTCAATAAAGTTTAATTCTAAGAAAAAAAAATGCAGTTAAAAATAAGAGTAACAATTTTTCCCCCCATAAAAACCTGCTTTAAATGGATAAATCACCCCAAACAATTTTTTAAAGCCGAACATAATATGTTTTACTGCATTAGTACAGACAATGAAAATATTTTATTACTTTTCTTGCCTGGTAAAAAAACTAATGACATAACTGCTACTTTTCTTTTATTCGCCTCCCAAAAAATGTAATAAAAAATAGTTTAAAAGTCACATTTATCTCAAACTGGTACCGATAAAAACTACAACTTTTCTCGCAAAAAAACATGGCCTCGCATACTGTAGCTCCGTTGCCAGGGAAATAAAAATGTTATAGGTCTTAGATCACATCGATCAAAACATGTTTTTATTTTGCTAAAGTAGTAAAAAAATAAAAGTTATCGTGTTGATCCAGATAAGTCAATTGACTTGCTATTTTACCCAAAACAAAACTTAAAACAATGGCGGAATTTCTGGATTTCTCCACTGCCCCCACCCCACCTTCCCCTTCAAAAAAATGTTATACATCACGTTCTATGTATCCCAGAGTGGTGCCATTAAAATATACAGCTCGTCACAAAAAAACCAAGCCCTCATATATGGCTATTTTAACGGGTTTTAGCTCTCGCAATGTGACAGTGAAAATTGCTTGGTCCTTAAGGCCTCCTTCACACGGGGAACACCACATCGCTGTGAAAAAAATCGCAGCGATATCGCATCGCTGCACCGTGCGATATCGCTGTGATTTTCTCGCAGCAGTACCGCATGAGGATTTTTTGAAAGCCCTACCCTGAAATTGAGCCGTAACTAAAGGAGAAAAAAAAAGTATACATCACCTCTTCTGCACTGTCCGGGGCGCCACCGCAGCTTCTCCCCAGTTCACGTCACGGATCTTCTTCTTCATCTTCTGGCTGGGGATTGAAAAATCCCCGGCTACTGTTCAATCACTGCCATTCATCGAACACTTGCTATGATTGGCTAAGTGTCAGCCAATCACAGCCAGCGCTTCCAGGAGGCAGGGATTTTTGAATCCCCGGCCAAAGGAGAAGATGATCAGTGCCGGTACCTGGGGAGAAGCTGCGGTCAGGCTGACAGCTCGTCTAGGTGATGTGTGTGTGTTTTTGTTTTTTTCCCGGCAGTTAGGGCTTAGATTATAGCTTTAACAGTAGCATTTGCTACTGTCAAAGTTGCATCGCATCGCATGCAAACCGCGTTTTCGTGCGATGCAACAGAGAGGAGGGCTCCATAGGGAAACATGGGCTACAAAACCTCACGTTTCGCGGGCATATTGTTGGACCTGCGAGGTTTGTGTGTCGTTTTGTAGCATGCTACAAAACATTGCATGTGTGAAGGAACCCATAGAAACCATGGGCTTTACATACATTCGATTTGTAGCATTGCTACAAAATTGCGCGACTTTCTCGCCAGTGTGTAGGAGGCCTAAGGGGTAAATGTATAGGCTGGTCATTAAGGGGTTAAAGGGAAGACCTTAATAGTAATCCTAAAGCTTCCTCTTGACGTGGTCAGGTGGCCTGAAGAGACTCGGAAGCCAAATCCCAAGAGTGAGCTGAGCTCAGTGGAGCTGTGTTGTACAGTGAAATTTGTGAAGGTCCCAGTAGAGATCTGAAGAGTTGAGATCAAAAAGACTGAGGGACATATATGGGATCGTAAGACCTCATAGAGTTCATATACTGTATCATTCTACAGAAAAGGATATTAAGAAATGTAACTGATTTATTATCCATGAAACGTCTTTCTCGGCCAGGGAACTTTGGTTTGTACCTTCTCAAGTCCCTTCCCAGTAAAGTGAATTTTAGTCTGGACCTGGTCTCCAGAATTTTTTTTAATTTCCGTTGTAAATGTTATATGCGCTGTGTGATTTACAGACTTGTTGGAAGTGGTAAAATCTTGGACATCTGGATTTTTCATAATGTAAGAAATATCACATAATTCAGTGACTTGTAGCTTCCTTATAATAACTGGCTTAACATCTGATTTATATTAGGAATCAAAGACTGAACAAGGCTTAAGTGGAAAAGGACCTTACCCTGGTGAACAAGCTGCCGGCAATGGCATTGAACAGAGGTAGGTAATTAAATCTGCCTACAGGTTTGGAAAAAATCAAGGTCATCAATCAAGGAAGCCTTACACCAATAGAGAAAAAAGTTTTTTATATATTATATATAGGGAAATTAGCTTGGGATGACCCTGGATCGTTCCACAGGGCATGCCTTCAGTTCAAGCAGTGTGGACATGCATCTTCCAGCTCGAAGTAGCGTTTCTTCATCTTAACCCCTTAGTACTAAAGCCTATTTGCAACTTAATCACCAACTAATTTTTCAGTTTTTTTTCATCATTGCATTGCTAGAGCCATCATTTTTTTATTTTTCTTTCTGTAGACCTAGCTATATGAGGGTTTGTTTTCTGTGGGACATGTTGTCTTCCTAATGACATCCTAATGGGGTGCATATAATGTTATTGCATAACTTTTTAATTATGTTTTTTAGGGGGGGGGGGGGAGAATTGGGAAAAAACATTCCACCATTATTTTTTGTATTTTGTTTTTATGGCATTCAGCATGCAGAAAAAATGTGATAAGATTATTCTCCGAGTCAGCATGATTTCAGCGATTTTAAAATCCCTGCCTGCTGAAAGGGCTGTGTCTGATTTGGCTGAGGGCTCAGCCAATCACAGGCAGCACTCAGCCATTCATTGAATTCATGTAGGAATGTATGTCATTTAATATGCTCCAAAAAGATGTTGAAGATTTTACTGGCTACTAACTGAAAAGTGTGAACACTATATTTGGTCCTCAAGATGAAGTAAACTGCGTGCCTTCGGTTTTACCGATACTTCTATGGACTTGTCTCTTCATTTCATCACCGCAACACATACCTTCAAAGGCAGTGGCGTCACAACGAACTTGCACAAATTACTAATTGACATCACCAAGAATCCCTTTTGCAATCTCGCTTGCCACACGGGCTACAATTTTAGACAGAGTAGCCACCATCGTGACTAGGCCAGAGTTGGCGCACCCGCTCGAGCTACTTCTGCCAACTACTGCTCGCTGCAGTGGTCACATGTCCCTGTGACAGGACGTCTTCAATGGATCCGGAAGAAGGTCCATGGGCACCATTAGAATGGGATCTAGAATGGGAATTAGGTGAGGTAAGTATAACTTTTTTTTTTTTTTAAGTTTTTGTACAGCACTAAGTAGACTTAATTTTTTTTTCTCTTTCCCATTGGGCAAAAAACAAAAGCTAATGGGAAAGAGAAAATGTTAATGATTAAAGTCAACTATCATAATAATATTGGTGTATAATAGTACAAAATCTCATACGAATGATCTGGTGTTAAGAGTGGAGATTCTTCAGGGACCATATTCAGTGCCATCAACTGATCATGGATATATATCTATTTTTTCTTCGCTTTGTATTAGCTGTCTTTTAGGCCTGGCAGAATCCTTTGACTGGAAAACTATATAATCTAATTACCATTCAGACAGGGTTATTTTTACTCCATATGATTCATACCATATCACATCTGAGTGCTAGGTACGATAGGAAACCATATTCTCAATGGAAGCAGTCTGGTATGAATGAAGGATCAAGTACGTGTAAGATAGTTTAACATGCAGGTTTTCTGTATCTTCCCCGGAGATGTCGCTTTCAATAGACAATCAATTAATGCACTCAACGAGTCAGAGCAAATGTATTTTTTGAGCGCACAGCCAAATGCCTTTTCCGGTTCATCACGTCATCTTTGTATTTGTTCCAGAATAAAGGATGAATCGTCGTCCAGCGACGAAGACCCCAGAGTAGCCAAGCAAAATATAGGCCCCATGCAATCGAGTCAAAGCCACCCTTCATCCTCTGGCATTACGTATAAGAAGACGCTCCGGTTGACCTCTGACCAGCTCGTGAGTGCCAGATACATGTCTATTTCTAGCAGAACATTAGCGTGTAATTGAGAATAGATAGCGGCATAAGATGTTACCGTAAACAGTCATTATGTGTCTCGGTATTCTCAAGGATCAAGTCTCCCGTAATGTGTGTAACATTCGGTGATTAAGGCATGTAAGCTGCTCCGTATATTTATAGCTTGGCTAGACGACCCCTTAATGGGATTATCTGTCTCGGTGTGTCATATTTATTAAAATGTACTGCAAATCTGAGTAAGAGGCTATAAAAATTAGAAATCCTGTAAACTTAAAGGGATATTCCAGTTATAATGCAAATTTTCAAAAATTCCAGGTATGAAAGGTGTTTGCACCGTGTTTATACACAACTGGTTATGGGTATAAATGGAGCAGCCATTACTTTCTTATCCTGTCCTCCGTTTTTGAGGTTTCCCCACATCATTATTTTCCAAGATGGCTGCCTCCTTCCTGTTGACATGCAGCTTGAAACTACATTTCCCATAAATCACCGCCCTGTACTTCTTTCCTGTATGCATCTCCACTAATTCACAGGGTAAGGAGCTAAAACTAGCAGCACTCTGTATGGGGAAATGAGGGGAAGTAGAGACAAAATAAAATTCAGCGGGGAAGTAGCCAACCCCACTGATCCGAGGACATGAGGGGTCCACTTTATGGTTTAAAAATATTTTATTAGAGAGCCACATGTTACAAAAAGGAACAATCATACACTGTGTTGATACAATATTTCTTGATGGAATCAAAATATATTCCTTCTATATGGTCTATGAAAAGTAACTCTCCCAATTGAATTCTTTACAACTGTAATGGAGTGAATATAATTACAGGTATTTTGTCATTTGAAGGCATTGAAACCACTCCCTTTAAAGAACACAGTCCATTAGCCAGGTTTGAATGCCTGAAACTTGCACAACATCTAGTGTCTGTAATGTTAGCCATAACTTATACAGCAGGCCTGCTTAATAATGAACTATGTGTTTTTCTGGTGTGCACACTTAGTGTCTATGTTGAGACTGGCCTCACTTACGGTTCCGTTGTCTAGGAGTCTCCCCTAGCAGTGATCCAAGCTTGCCTTGGGACAGGAAAGAGACTCTATTGCAGTTTTCTTTGCTCAGGCTCCTTGGTTTATGAGCCAGCCCTTTCTAGTCAGGCAGCCTCTGGTTGCTCAGCACAGTGTCCCAGGGTCCCATGTCCTGACCCCTTTACCCTCTGTTCTGCACCGTTTAACTTTGGACAGTCCAGCTCTTTTCCTCTGGTCAGCAGGCCCATCAAGTCCTCCTGCACACACTGCACTTTTCCTCTGCAAGCTTTGGTGCCCCCTACTTCACAAGGCTCTGGCAGTAACTCTGGCTGCCTCCCGTCAGAAGGAGATGGAATGCAAGGTGTCTCTCAGGGAGCAAATCCGTAAATGTCCCCTAGGCATGCACTGTTCTGCTATGCTGCCATTTGGTGCAAATTTTGGTGTACGCAATGATTTGGACCTTATTCTAGCACGTCTCCTGTTTATTTACATAGCAACCTTTTTAACTCCTTTAGGGGAAACTCACTACACTAAGCCCTCCATTCAGGAGGAATTTAGAGCAGGGGTTGTGGGAAATACATTAGATCAAAATCTTTCTCTATAAGACGGAGAAATCTGGTAGCGGAACAGAAACTCTATGCCTATCTCTAAGTACTTTTGAGAGCAGCTCAGGCAAGATGACCCATAATCATGGACAGAACATAGAATGAAAAAAATTCTAGAATCCCAAAATAAAAAGCAGATTAGAAAAATGTGTGTCAGTGTCTATCTTGTTTTTTTTTTTGTTTTTTTTTCCAATCATTTTTTTATTATGATATAAGGCAGCATTACATAATAATCACATCATCATGTAAAATGTTAAACATGTATCAACATATTCTTCATATTGATTTAGTTTACCTAACTTAATCACAGGTATTTACGTAACTGTATGGGGGTAAAGGAGGGGGGGGGGGGATAGAGGTAAGGAGGAGGAACAGAGAGAAGAAAAAGAAGAGAAGAGGGAGGGGGGGATACTTGGAGTTGTGTTAGTGCATCTCCATCACATCCCTGGTGTTTGTCTCCTTACACCCTTGCGGTTGTGGGGTTTAGGTCAGTTTGGGTTTGTTTTATCTCCCATGGGATCAAGCCTTTATTGATCCCCTCTAGCCAGGGTTGTCACGTTTCCTTGAATTTAGTAATTCTATTTTGTCTTATTGCGTATAAGTTTTCAAATGTGCTGTGTTCAGATAGCATTTTGATGAGATTTTGTGCTATGGGCGTTTGTGTAGACTTCCAGTTTCTGGCGATTAGTAGTTTAACAGATAATAGCATATGGGTCATGAATTTCCTATACTGGGGGGGGGGGGGGGGGGGGAAATTCTCCATTTCTAGTAATAGAATCGCCGTTTGTGGTTTCAATTTAATTTTGAGCCCCCATAGCTTGTAAGCAATTGTAGATACTGCGCTCCATATAGGGCGAAGCATAGGGCATTCCCAAAAAATGTGTAGAAGGGATCCATTTTCGTCACATCCTCTCCAGCAATTCCCCGAGGTGCCCGGGAAGAGTTGGGCTAGTCTCAAGGGGGAGTAGTACCATCTTGTGAGAGTTTTTTGGTGTACTTCTAATATGTTAGAGCTTAGGGTACATTTGTGGGCCCATTTGCAGGTTTTGGCCCAATAGTTTATTTCATATGAAGTTCTTAGGTCCTTTTCCCAATTAAGTATGTGGGCTTTTTCTGTTTGTTGGGGTCTTCTGAGGCTTCTCCGTTGTATATCTCGTACCAATATTTTAGTTTGTTTTTAGTTGTGTTCTGTGTGTAGAGTAAGTTGTACAGGTACATGGGAAGTGTTATTGTTAGGGTTTTTTTTTTGTGACATGTAGCTCTTTATTTGCATATATTTTAGGAGATCTGAGTTGGAGAGTTTCCTTTCTTCACAGAGTGTGTCAAAAGGTTTAAGTTTAGAGTTACTTTGAATATCTGATAATAGGTTGATTCCTCTTTGTTTCCAGCTTTTTAGTGTTAGGTTAGGAATTAGTAATTCAAGTATATCTATAGGTAATGGTAGGTTTTTCCTCGGGAGATGGGTGCCGGATATTGCGAGTATAGTCAGCCATGTTTCTATTGAGGCTTTGATAGTTGGGTAATTCGGGGTTTTAATGTTTGGGTCGATTGAAGTTGCTAGTAATATTGTGCGGAGGTTTCCTCCTCCTCCGAGGTGCTTTTCGATTGCTGGCCAGCTAACATTATTTTGTGGGGTGCACCATGCGTTTAGTTGTTGAGTTATGGTGGCTCTATAATATGCTGTTATATTAGGGACTGCCATGCCCCCCCTTCCTCTAGAGGAGAATAATATGGAAGCTGCTATTCTCGGTTTCTTTTTCCTCCAAATGAAGGCTAACATTTGGTTTTGTAGGAGCTTGAGAGATTTTTGAGGAATGGGTAATATTATGGTTCTAAATATATATAAAATTTTTGGCAGAACCATCATTTTGTAAAGTACCATTCTCCCTAACCATGAGGGTTCTGTTTTTTCGAAACTGTCTAGGTCTTTTTGGAGGGAGTTTAGTAAAGAGGCTAGATTGACTGTTGGCATGTCGCTTAGGGGGAGTGTTATTTTAAGTCCTAGGTACAGGATTTCCTTTGTTTCCCATGAAAGTGGGAATTCTTCTTTAATAGTTTTTTTGAGGCCTTTGGGGATATTGATTCCCAATATTTGGGATTTATGGGCGTTGATTTTATAGTACGAAACTTGTCCAAAGTTGTTTATGTTTTTTGAAATTGCTCTACGGGAGGTTGTTGGATGGGTCATGATTAGCGCGACATCGTCTGCAAAGAGATTTTGTTTTGGCGATGTGATAAGGGAACTCCTCTTATTTCCGGGTCTGTTCTTATTTTTACAGTGAATGGTTCTATTGTGAGTACAAACAGTAGGGGTGAAAGGGGGCACCCCTGGCGTGTGCCGTTAGTTATGTGAAAATTGTTAGAGAAGACCCCGTGTCTATCTTGTTTTAATTAGATAAAAATATAGGTAATACATTTCCTTGAAGTTATCCATCAACCTCTTCTCTTGTCTGATGACCACCGTTTGACTACATGTACGAAAGTGGTCAATGATCATCTATAGAACTCAAGTTTAGCCCTGCCCACTGCTTACAGTACACATATATTGAAAATGTTCTAAAACTGGAACTATTGAGCTATAGCGGTGTAGGGAAATAATATTTTTTTGACCCATGATATATTTTAAGACCTGTTGTTTCCTTCACTGGCTATATTCTATGAATGGAATATAATTGCTCTTTGATTACGATGTCCCTGCATGTACTTGATAACAGTAATATTCTTTCTGACCATCGCCTTGTATACCACAAATTTGTATTCTCAAACAGCCTGAGAAAATCTACATGCTGTGCAAAATCATATACTCAACACAAAAAAAAATGTATAACAGCTAAAAATGATATCTGTCCAACCACCTTGAGATTATGTGCTCCGGACTAATACACTAACCGGTGTGGATGGGATGAAATGTGGAACCTGTTCTCTACTCTGCTGCTGACTGGAATTGTTTTCCGTTCCAGAAAAGTTTGAAACTGAAAAATGGTCCGAATGATGTTGTGTTCAGCGTTACCACTCAATACCAGGGAACGTGTCGTTGTGAGGGCACCATTTACTTGTGGAACTGGGATGATAAAATCATCATTTCTGATATTGATGGAACAATTACCAGGTGAGTTCTTTGTGAATTGCGGAGTTACTTGCGAGCAGAAGGGTTTGCAGCTTCCATTACCTTCCTTTAATTGCCTTTTCAGAAAGTGTATTTTTTTCCAGTTTCTATTCATTCCTGGAATTGATGGAAACTTTAACTTTTTTTTTACTATTCCTTGTCTGCAGTGCGTAAACAAAAAGATGTATTAATGCTCATAGTAAAAAGTTATGAAAGCTGCTAAGTTTAGGGTCTCCATACTGGAGATGATGTCAAAGAAGAAGAAAAGACTTGGTCTTCAGGATTTATTTTTATTTTTTTTACTGTACATGCTGTGAAACCTTGAAGTACACTACCATAAGTGTATACAGTTAGTGATTTGAGTATTAAGAAACAATTACCCCTGGGCCTTCATCAACCTGCCCCCTTATGTTCTAAATGGAATCTTTTCTACTGGCTGTGTGCAACAGTTTGGTGCTGTTATTTGGATGATGTTGATTCTTATTTTCTTATTCAAAAGCACCATTGATTCCAGCAAGTTGTACAAGTTTAACAACATACATTCTATATATATATGATGGGAACCATAAACATCTGCTTAATGACTAATATACTAATACCAATAGAGAGAGGACCTTGTCTGTAAGGGCTGACATTGTACAGACAAAAGGGGAAGAAGACAATAGGTTGGGGTAGAATGTGCTCCTGTTGTGGTGGCAGCAGGTTACTGTAGGTTGTAGGTTTGTCTGAAAAGGTGGGTTTTTTGGGCTCTTTTTGAAGCTTTTTCAGGTGGTGGAGAGTCTGATGTGTTGGGGTAGCGAGTTCACCAGTATGGAGGATGGACAGGAGAACTCCTAGACATGATTATGTGAAGAGCTCAGTAGGAGACTAAAGAGGAGGAGGTCTTATGAGCACCAAAGGTTACCGGTGGGAAGGTATCAGGAGATTAGGTGATTTATGGAGAGGGCATGTTGTGGACGGCCTTGTATAATATTAAGTATCAATGATATGCAAACTATTATAATAGTTTGAACTGGACTCTCTGGAGAATAGGCAGCAAGAGGAGGGATCGGCAAAGCAGAGCGGCAGGAGAGTAACAGGAGGAGAGGTGGATAAGTTGGGCAGCAGAGTTGAAGATGGATTGGAGAGGTGCAAAAGTGTTCGATGGGAGGCAACAGAGAAGGACCTTGCAGTAGTTTAGATGGAGGATATCTCTAGACTATTTTGAATTCTATATGCTGCTGTTACTGTACAAGTTCACAGTATGGCACTATATGAGGACTGTATAGTACTGATATTTGACATTGTATAGTGGTATTATTATGGCACTATATTATTAGACCTCTAGTATACAAGTATTACACATCCACATAAACAAGGCCCAACACTAATATCCAGCACAAGCTGTAATAATATTGCTTTGTGTCCAGCTATATGCAATTTACACCACCAATAGAGGACTAAACAGAATTATAAAATATGCGTAGTGCATACAGACCCTCAGGATGGTCCTAATTCATTCTTACATTTTATTGGACAGTTTGGTAGTGTTTTTCTCATTTTAATGTCCTTCTATTAAAAATTCTGCACTTTTCATACTAACCACTGAGCCTCACAATGGTCTAAACTTTCTGTTTTGCAGAATGGATGAATGTAACACCTATATATAGATAACACAAGATACATCATTCACAATTGGCAATGGGCACAGCTCACCTCCTCCACCCCCTTGATCTTTACAGAGGCATGCCCACACCCCTCTCCCAGAGACGTCACTGAGCATCTTCAGTCTACGGGTTCCTAGATCCATATAGCTGCTGTAAATCATATCTCTGAATGCTATTGGATGTAGCTCAGGCAAAATGGCCACCTCCATAATTATGAGCAGAAAATAGAATTTAAAAAGACAGTCAGAAAAAGAAAATGATACAAAAAAGCATTCTTCAGTATGTGGGTCTAGTTAATAAGAAATACCGATTCATTCCCTTTAAGATCTTCTGTCTGTCAATGGATCAATCGCTGCACTTTTACACTAAACATTTTCTGTAAATCCCTGCAAGTATGTTTTAGTCTCAAATGAATTTACGTTGTTTTTCCCCTTCAGATCAGATACGTTGGGTCATATTTTACCAACACTAGGAAAAGACTGGACTCACCAGGGTATCGCAAAACTCTATCACAAAGTCAGCCAGTGAGTA
Source organism: Eleutherodactylus coqui (assembly GCF_035609145.1). Lineage (NCBI taxonomy): Eukaryota > Metazoa > Chordata > Amphibia > Anura > Eleutherodactylidae > Eleutherodactylus > Eleutherodactylus coqui. The sequence continues at coordinate 72,795,885 of NC_089837.1, read as the reverse complement.
TTCCGAAGTCATTCCCAAGTCTTGTTCTGCCTTTCGAGAAACCTTGAATCCACATTTATTTGTGTAACCAAAGGGCTACCGTATTTATGACGTCCCATTAGGATGTCGGGGTTTACAAGTCATGTCCTCACACTTCTTACCCAGAATGCTGGCATACCTCATTGGGTGCATCTTCCATCGAAAGCCATAACTCCTTTCTGGTTCCCACTAAGTGGCGAGTGATACATGGTCTCTTGAAGTCTGTTTCTGAGATTCTAGAAGGTCTTCTAGATTTGCTACTTCCTATTGTTCTTCCATTTTAACTTGTTTCTATGTTGTTCTTTTCTTAAAACAGAAACGGGTACAAGTTCCTCTACTGTTCTGCACGGGCTATCGGAATGGCCGACATGACCCGAGGATATCTGCATTGGGTTAATGAACGTGGCACGGTGTTACCTCAAGGACCTGTCCTCTTGAGCCCCAGTAGCTTGTTCTCTGCACTGCACAGGTGCTGATGCCAGCTACTAATTCTCAAATGACTAACACAAAACCGACGTTTTCCAACCTATTTTCCACATTGACCTGATTTTTGCTTTAGTGATGTTAAGGTGATATGAAAGAGCTGTGGTGTGACAAAACAAGCATAGCATTAAAGTGAATGGGAAAGAGCTGAAGCAACATTCAAGGCCACCGATGAGTGGATGTCATTGCGCTTCTTCTGGCACACTGGGGCTCTAGTGAAGAGCTGATTGATGGGAGTGCTGGTTGTCAGACCTGCACTGATCTGCTATTGATGGCCTACTGTATCCTGAGAATAGGTCATCAACCGTATAATGCTGGAAAACTCATAAGTAAATGGAAATATATGGTCTTTTGTATGTAGGCGTGTAATGGCACTGGGCAACATCTGAGCTGTACACAGCCATAACATTCTCCCATACAAATAAATGGAACATTATCACAATAGGTTTCTGATTTCATATGTATACTCCACTGCTTGCCATATTAATGCTTGCTATATTACCAAAGTTTCGTATTTATCGACTATAAGACACACCCAGGTTTAGGCAACAGAAAATAAGATAAAAACATATTATTAAATTAAAACTTCCCTGGTGGCCTAAAGTAGTTGAGGGTTTAGTTTCAAGTGGACCCTGATAGCCACTGTGACCTCTATAGTAATCTTACCTCTCTTGGTGGCCTCAGTAGTTATAATGCCCCACCGCACAGTCCTAGTAATAGTAGTGGTCTGCCATAGTTGCAGTAGGAAATGTGGCCCCCAGTAGTAATAGTACCCCTTGAAGTAATAGTGGCCCAAGTGGTCACCGTAGTTAATAGTGCCCCCAGCAGTAATAGTGACTTCTAGTGGTCCTGGTATTAATAGTGCCCCTAGTAGTAATAATACCCCTTGTACCTCTGGCTGGACAGCAAGCCTAGCAGGAAGCACTTTACCTTCACTCCACAGCTCTGGTCGCAGCCACCTCTGATCATCAGAGACTTAGACTCCTGAACTCTGCCCCATCCCAGCATCTACATTACTGCATGTTCTGCATGCAGCGCAAATGCCAGGGAATAATAGTCAGTGTTCACAGTCTATAATGATCATTGGCGGCTGGACCTGAGCTTTGGAGAGAGATAAAGTACTTCCTGATAGTCCTAATGCTCATTTACAGTGCAAAAATGCTGTGCCTGATCATTATACAAGTGGTAATAAGGGTCTGGTGCTGCCAGACCCTCCTGACATTGGACCAAAGCGCACACACATTTCTAGCAAGATTTTTATTTTTATTTTGCTAAAATGCGCATCTTGTAGTCCAAAAAATAGATATATTTCCCTAATACCAATGCTTCTAGGAGAGAATACCATATCAGCATAATGCAATTCAGAACAAAAACTTTATATAGCGGCTTTGCCGAGTGTTTTAGCTAGGCCTATGCAATCTGCACAAAAAACCTGGAGGTCAGCAGAATGTGAAGTTTTTTTTAGGTTGCAGTTTGCAGTAACAGAAACACATGCCTCAACAATCAAACACATTTAATATCTGAATAAAATTGCACAACCGTTTATACTAACCACGTACAAATGCAAGATTCTAAGCACCAATTTTGATCAAAGCATGTGAGCCCATCCGCCACTTATTGAAGAGGTTCTAAGCTCTAAAAGAAACTTCTCTTTGGGCCAAAGGCTTCCAATGCACTGGATACCTGGCTATATACTTTCAATAAGCTGCCTGGGACAAATGAGTTAATAGTAGGATGAATATATGTCCTAAGAGCCAGCTATATAGCTTTCCCCGAGTCCACTGGAGGCCTTTGGCCCAAAAAGAACTGTCTTTTAGAGCTGTGTACCCGTCCAATAAGATTTGCCTGGACGTGGCAGATGGATCCAAATGCTGTCATCAAATAATGGGCTTAGAATCTTGCATTTTTATACAGTTTGAATATATTTGCACAACTGTTGTTTGTACTGATCCTAAATGTGTGAGAGTGCTGAAGCATGTCTTTCTGTTACTGTAATTGCTGCAGCCATGATTTACGTGCACCTTCACATTTAATTTAGGTGCTGGAAGTCATCATTGTCCTTTTTTTTTGTTTTCTTTTCATTATAGGGAAGTGATAGAAAAGAAGCCGGAGAAATTCAAGATTGAATGCTTGACAGATATTAAAAATCTGTTTCACCCGAACACCGAGCCCTTCTACGCTGCATTTGGTAATCGGCCTACAGTAAGTGCGGAACATTTACAATTAAGCAATGAAAATAATGTAGTTTGTCGTTGTGTCAAAGAAAATCTAAATAAAACAAAGAGTTATAATAATGAAGGAAAAAAATAGCAAACCTTAAAAGAATACAAATAACTTAAAGGAGTTGCCAGGTTATAAACTATTGATGGCATACCCTTACAATAGGCCATCAATATTAGATTGCAGGAGGTTTGTTGTCCAGGATGACTAGTGATCGGCCTTTTACTGGGCTGATATGCTTCATGCAATGAGCTGATTTGTGCAAGAAGCGGACAGCTCCATTCTCACTGCAGTGGTAAGGCTTGGTATTACAGGCAAAGTTCCAATGCGCTTCAATAGCAAACAAAAAAATCTAATCGTATACATATCAGGTATCCACTTTAGTTGCAACAACCTGCACTTCTAATTTACATGGCTCAGAGACTGATGTGAAAAAACAAAAAGAAAAAAATCTCTATAAATGAAATACCATTATACTGTATAAATTGTAACTATAACAGAACTCTACCCCTAGAAGTAAAAAACAGGACTTCACCAACAATGTCACTGCAAAAATAAAGTTATGACCTTCTCAAATGGAAATAAAAAAGAATGTCCTGTGTCCTGACATTTGCCTTACCCTTAAAGGGGGGATATCATTACAAAAAAAATAATTCTACCAGTTGGGCATGAGATAAAACAAAAAAAGTTGGCATACTCACCAGTTTTCTACTCCCTAGATGAATGGCTCACGCGGCCCCATCCCCAGCACAGACGTCCACCAGAAGTCAGTTGACCACTGCGGACAATTAAAGGCTGCAGCTTTATCATACCGAACTCCTGGCATCATGGCGCTCAGGATGTGAGCGCTGATGCCATGCCCAGACTTTTTTTTTTTGTAATGACGCAACCCCTTTAAAGAGGACCTGGCACCTCTCCTGAGATGCCTTATAATAAACACTTTTATTCCTCATAAGCGCTCAGTCAGATGAGCGGATATATCCACGTTTTTTCGCACGGAAAAAAAAATGCACTGCATGTGTGGGCGAAAATCCACACCTGCCAAGGATAGGACATATGGGTGGCAATGGACGTGGTCATGTGGATTCTTTCTTGCACATGCGGTGCGTTTTTTTCGCACGCGGAAAACCGCGCGTATATCTGCTCGTCTGACTGAGCCCTTAAATAACTATTTTGGAGGTTTTTTTTAAGGAATACTTCATTGTACAGTTCCCAAGTTATTCTTCCTGGAAATGTATAAATAAATTGACAACTGGGCTTTACCTTTCTTCTTGTCAGTAGGGTGTGTCTGACGCTCTCCAGTGAGTGCTTACATTGTCACAGAGTGTAAGGACACACCATAGTAACAAGGAGAGTGCTAAATGCTCTGTTAACAATTTATTAATAATTTCCAGGAAGAATAATAGAGTGAATTTATAACATGGGATTCTAATAAAAAAAAAACTCCAGCCTTGTTCTGGGGGAATAGAAGCAGTTCATTGGGCCACTTTATTGTCCTGTTCACTCAGTGCCATTTTCTGCCATTGATTTGTACACTCTGTTGCCCGGATGTGCTTGTGGATTAGCAATGGGACTACTTCTTGGACGGTTGCCCGGATATGGTATCTGTGTCAAGAAGCAACAGATCACTAATTTTTATTTAAAAAAAACAAAACAAATTCATACATTTGTCCTTTTTCCATTCAATGGAACTATGCAATTTTAGGTGCAGATTCCATGGCAAAATCAACCGTGTGAATAGGGCCTTAATCCTTTGCAATCCAGTTTTAGATTCAGTGTTTCCTAGGGGGCTTTCTCTTTCTGCCGTAATACAATGGCGCTATCTGCTGGCCAAAGCCAGTACTGTGGAATGTGACATGCTGGAGAGGCCCCCGACAACGGAGCGGCCAGTAATCTACAGTAAGAATACCCTGCCGGACGTCTTCCGACATTGGAGTTGTACAGCCTTCAATCCGAATGTCTTTAGACGTCAGACAGTGGATTGGAAAGGGTTAATAGAATGGGGAACGAGCGGCATGTGTTTCCTGAGAGCTAATCAATGAATGGCCAACCATGTAACAAATAGACTAGCTAGGACCCAAATAAAGGATCCCCCTCCTATTCCGTACTCCGGTGCACAGAGAAGGGCTGCTCCTCTATATCACAACTTTCTTATCCTTTTATCTGAAGTTGTACATTTTTGATCTTTTTGTTTTCTTACCGAGTTCAGTAAAGTATGATTCGGCTCTGGGTTTCTTTCTACACGTACAACGCTTAATCTTGGACCGTTTGCTTAGCTCAGCACCATGGGGCCGTTCCCTGTAAGGCAATGAAGCAGCATTTCTAATGTGAAGTCACGAGCCCATGCGCATGTTAAATATTTGATGTATCCACCTCGTATAAAATGCCGTGACATCCACGCAGCTTATCGCTCCCCGCGGTAACAAGATCTGGGTTTTGGCAGGATTAGATCTCGCTGAATAGGACGGAGATTAAAACACTTGTATTAATCCAATAAGATGCGTCTGTGAATTTATGGCGGCGTCCAAATAAAATCCAAGCACTTGCGCACACTTAGAGAATATTTATGGAGTTCTACACGGAACCTTTTTATTGGACTTTTTCTCATTCTGTGTTTTTATCTGCTTACACAGAGGACTTCTCTTTATGACATGATAAATCAATTGAAATGCTCTGAACTTGCTGGAGTTGATGCCATTATTGCTCCGTAAACCTGCCAGGACCGTAAACTAATATGCGATTTTATGATTTACACAGGATGTTTATTCATATAAGCAAGTGGGAGTTTCTTTAAACAGAATATTTACGGTTAATCCCAAAGGAGAACTCATTCAGGAGCACGCGAAGACCAACATATCCTCGTGAGTATCTGTTCTGTTGTAACTTAGCAAAGTAGAAGACTGCAATGCATTAAAAAAAGGTTGCGCTGAGGTCGAACGCCATATTTGTGGAGGTCCTACACCAATCTGAGACCTACAAATGTGGTGTGAAAAGTGGGTGGAGTTTCAGAGCTCCTTGATCAAACTTTTCCAAAACTTTACACACTGGGCAAAAGTGATTGGCAGTCCTGAGAATAATAATGTAGGTAGAGTTTTATAGTTTATTTGTTTTTGGCACATTAGCTCGAATGACAAACTGGATATGTAAAATGCTACTGACTGACTTTCTTTAACCCCTTCAGTGGCAGGCCTATTTTTACCATGTCAGCGTAGCAAGCCCCAGATATTATCCTGAGGTAATTCGAAGGGGCAAACGTGTACAGTGGCACAATAACTGTGTCCTGGCCAGCATTTCAGCACTAGAGCTGTCCACGGAAATCTTCCGGGGTTTAACTGCATGGTCAGTGCAGCAAGCCCCAGAGATTTTCCAGGCGTGCCACTAAAGGGCTTAAAGTTCATGGGGGTGCTGACTTCAGGGATGTCATTCTTCCACACAATCTGCAGCAAAAAAAATGCAATGTGAACAATACTCTTAGATTTTGTTCACATCTGCGTCGTAGGGGAATGCAGATGTGAACAAGAGGAGTTAAAGGTTCCATCGCAGATCCATCCCTAAAATCCAATATATAATAGAGCAGCATGCTGTGCTATTAGGTCCATGGAAATGCTGGAGGGCTTGATGGAAGGTGGATGGACTACCTTAAAGTCAGAAGAGTCCATTTAGTTCCACTATAGGATGGATTCGATTTCTGCAGGGATTATGTTTTTCTGCTTTCGTGATGGAGCAAGACCACAGAAAATCAAATGTAGATATGAGCAGAGCTTTCCATCGAACTACTAATTAAATCACATATGTTCCCTTTACATTTTTTTTTTTAATGTATTGTGTTTTTGTTTTTTTTCAGCAATCTTGTTAAAATGTTCTCTATAAATCTTCACACACTAAATGATATAAAAATAGGTTTGGTCTGAGATTTAATCCATTGTCATAATACTTTTGGATTGTGTCAATGCAAAACAAAAATAGTAGAAATCTAATTAGCACATAAATTGATTAATCACTTTCCCATTTTCTGAAGTAGCTTTCTTCCGTAATTACCTTCCGCTCAGCGCTACCGTTAATTATATAATGATACATTCCTCTGAAAAATATGCACAGTTTAATATAACAAGCTCATCTCTAGTAACGTACTTAAAGCGACCCTCTGGTTTTGGGACAAAATTGTATCCTAGGACCAGAACGGAAGGGAAGTATATTACCTGCAGTTGTTCTCTGCCGCTCGTCTGATCTGCTGATTTCAGGTCCTATATTCGGCTCTTCAAGATAGCCGATACAATCTTCCGACTACCTAATCCCCATAGTGCAGTAGTAGTGTTTGACTGCTATACCTGCACTGTGATTGGCCAGTGCTGACATGACAGCACTAGCCAATCAGAGAGTAGTGCATAGTGTGTAATTGACTGACTAAATTAAAAAATTGTGGCCGCCATCTTGGATGGCCAAAAAGCAGGACCGGAATCTATGAATTAGATGGACTACAGGGAAGACCATCCAATCTCAGGATAAAATTTTGCCCCAGGACTGGAGGGCTCAATATGACTTTATTGTGTTTAACCTTTTATAAGATTTCGACTCTGGATTTCGTCAGCTGTGGGATTATATTTACTAGATTGACAGTAATGGAATTGATCATATGATACAGAGCTTAATATTTAGCCAAAAACACGTTAGCAAAACAGTGGTAACTTGCTGTACTTTGCGGCCAGGCAGCATGCTATCACTAGGTGTACAGGCATCTGGTTTTGGGAGAAAATTCTGTCCCACGACAGGAGGTGAAGGGAGGTATATTACCCTCACTTGTTCTCTTCTGCCTCTCCAATGGCTGGTTTAAGGCTTTGTTTTCACGCTTAACATTTCTAACTACCTAATGCACACTGTGTAGTGCTCTGATTGGCTAGTGTTGATCACATGAGCAGCTCTGACCAATCGGAGAGCAGTTATGCTGCATTGGTAGTCTAACACTACCAATACACCAATTAGATAGTCTGAAAATTGTCGGACATATTGGATGCCTGAAATCCGGAACCAGAACCAGTGGATTGAAGGCATAGTAGAGAAGAACTCCAGGTAATATATTCCCCTCTTCCTCCAGTCCAAACCAGAGGGTCGTCTTAGATTTCCAAGGCCTTTAAGGTTAATCAAAATGACTTGTATTACTTGATAATATTAGTACTTTAGTCTAGAATATTTGCAATACTCTGTGTTCCTGGATACCTACTGTAGGAGATGCTTGGCCTTGGCCCTATATACAGCCCTCATCTTTTTGACACTCTTCGTACAATTCTTTTCTTTTCAGCTACGTTCGACTCTGTGAGGTGGTGGATCACGTCTTCCCGTTGCTAAAAAGAAGCCATTCCTCGGATTTTCCTTGCTCAGACACTTATAGTAATTTCACATATTGGAGAGAACCTTTACTCCCATTTGAAAACCAAGATATACACCCTACAGCTTCTTAAGGAAAAAAACGTTTCAACATCTGCTACATTTCGACGTCCTGAACTTTATTGGCTGCACGAGCCGGGTGGGAAAATAATTATTTTGACTTGATCTATTCCAGCTGGGATTGCTTCTTCAGGTTTTCAGGAGGTTTCTATAGACTTACGTTCTTCAAGGAAAAGTATTGATTGACCTGAGTAATATGCGCTTTCGTCCTATATGGTTGGAGGGCTGTATGCCGTACTGTAATACAAGCGTACACCCCCCCACTCCTAACACACAAGGCTTCTTTGGCATCAAGTGCCAACTTAGAAAAGAATCTAGGCTATGAAATCCTGCAATGTGAAGAAAGAGGCTATTAAAATCATCCGGCCATTGTTTTTTTTTCCACCGTTATCTCTGTAGTTCATTAGGTGGAAGGACAAGCTTATTTATAATGCATGGCCACCATCAGACTGACGTCCTTTGGTATGAAGCTCATGTTAAAGTGCTTTCTTTTGTGCCCATAAAACAATTTATCGGGTTACAACTTTGAACTATACTTTTTAAATAGTTCAGTTAACCCTTCTATATCCATAGGGTTAAATGTCTATATTGTGAGTCAATGCCGCTTAATTAAGTATAATTCAAATGGAGGCATGGCCTATGGCAATGAAATTTAATTCAAAGCATGAGTCTAGTTGCTTGCTATAGGCAATGCCACCTGTGGTTTACTTAACTGAGGCCAACTGTTGCTCTTAAAGGGCCCTACTGCACTACTTAGGCCTCAGCAACATCGAAGCACAGGATCTGTCCATAGACTGAAATTAAAGGGATATTCCGGCCACAAAAATAAAGCCTCCGCTATAAATGGAATAGGTGATGGTGCTAAGATCAGTAGGGGTCCAACTGCTAAGATCCACTCTAAATGCTAAAATTGGAGTGCCTGGTTCTGCGTTCCCCTTCCCTGCAACATCATTGTAACAGAGTACGCCAAATCCACTGCTGCTCCACTCAATCTCTTCACTGCTTTGAAACAGAGCTACCTGCAGCCCTTCCAGGAATAAGCTGACTAGAGGGGCTTACCTGGCTTTCCGGTGCTGTGTCACATGCCGTACAGACCCATGGGCGTTGCAACGGTGGAAGGTTTTGTAAGGACACTCTGCTACAAATATGTTGCTTCATCCTTAACATGGTGGAGAGGTACCAATCGCAAAGTACCAATAGGTTCCTATGGCAGCCGGAAGCCTGACAAAGGCCTCCATGTCTGCCATGTAACTCAGCCTACTAGACCCTGCCTCCCATAGAGTCTTCTAACAGGCTGATGTCATAGACATTGTAGAATGCACTATATAAGTAGGTAAGTGTACTATCCTTGAGATAAAACAATCGAATCTTCAAGTCCCCCTTGGTGGATAAAAAATAGCTTAAAAAAGTTAAAGGAAAAAAAATACATTTTTCCCCCATATCTATTTGTTTTAAATGCATAAAATACCCCCCAAATTTAAAAAAAAAAAACGACACACACAAATTTACCATGTTTGTATCGGCCAAAACAATGAAAATATTTTGCTATTTATCCTTCATTGTGAACGCCGTAAAAACAATTTTAAAAAGTAAATACTTTTAATTGGGCTAAAGTAGTAAAAAAAATGTTTTTAAAAAATCTATATAACCTTGGTATAGCAGTAATCGTGCTGATCCAGATTAGAAAATCATGTTATTGTAAGTGCTGTAAAAACAAAACCCCAAAACAATGACAACATTTCTAGACCTTTTTTCCATCTCCCTCTCGCCCCACCCCCCCAACAAAAAAATTAATTAAAGTTATATGACACCAAATTGGTACCATTAAAATTTACAACTCCACCTCTTCTCTTCCCTCTATCCCCCTTCCAAAGAAAATACCCCATATGGCTATACAACGATTAAAATTGTTTGGTACTTAAGGCATAAAATAGGCTGGTCACGAAAGGGGTGAATTAAATCAAAAAGTTTAATTCAAATGGAAACCGTTCGGTAACAATTCAGAATAATTTTGGGGTGGTGTTGGTCTCAGAAACTGGTGGGAACAGCCTTTTGCTCTGCCAGCTTCTTAGGCAGACTGCACCCCCTACTTTTAGACTAATGTAGCCCACAGTGCAGTGCTTTGTCATTGCCCCTTCTACGTGTGCCAGCCTAAGCTTAGCTTTTCCCGATCCAAAAATTCTCCGCTCTAGCACTCAACTGCGTCATCAATGGGGCACCAGCTAAGTTTCCTCTTCCAATTCCTGAGACTCCCGTCTCTGACCTAATTTAAAGAGACCTCTTACAAAATAACCTATTGCCAGTAGAAGCATATAAAAGAACAGAAATAACAATATGGGTCCACTCTATTACAGCTTCTGGGGAGGAAAGCAGATTGAGGTCTACCATTCTAGCTGTTAGTGGGAGTTCCGGCTGTTGGAAGCCCACTGATCAACATTCATCACCTATCCAGCGGACCTACAAATCCGTAATCAACATAAATGATGATATTTTTGTGGCCCGCACGTATTGCACATACAGGTCCATGTTGCACGCAAATAAGCACTTAAGAAGGTCAAGGACGTGTTTCATTTGGTTAATCACCTCCCATCCAGTGCCGCATGTATGAACATATGGTTACCACATTATACAAAGCAAGACCGCCATTAAATGCCCCTACGGTAATAGGGGACAATAAGGCATGTCGGTATACAGGGTATATCAGTGGATTGGTAACACTTTGACTCAACTTCAATTAACTTCAAGCCATTACTTCTACTAAAGCTGCATCATGGCGCCGTTCATGAGAATGGATCACACCAAATGGATGTTATGAGGAAAAAAAAGACGGGACGAACTGCCGGCAGCTTCTGCCTTAGTAAATCCGATACAGCGGCCTCCAGATGTGATAGACACTTACCTCACTGGCCCATCGGTCAGCTCTTCTCAGAACCATGCGATACCAAACCTTCAGCTTGAGGATTTGATAATCCACTAAGTTTTCTACTAACCTTGCCCGCACTGTAGCCGGATGGCATCGCTCATCTATCACTACCTAGAGATATATAGAATTTGCAGGATTCCATAGGACCCTCGTGGAATGTTATGTGGACTATTTATTCTTTCTATGAAAGAAAACCCTTGGGCCGCTTACATAGTAATGCTGGTTTCTGTTAAAAAAATGGATTTTTTTCGCCTGTATACTCATATCTATTTTTTTATAGTGTAATTGCGGAGAGGATGTATTGGGGTGCAACCAGTGTTGTGTTTGCATTGTGTCAGAATATGAATAACGGGGGAGGATGTGACGGTATATATTATTACTGGATGTTTTGATGCACTTAATGTTTGATATGTACTCTGTATTATAGCACAAAGCTAAGAAACTTTTTGTGTCTTACGGATAGATTTGAAGATAGCTCGTATACGTGAGAGCTCATTGGGCCCCGCTGTAGTGGGCCTTATTGTCCATAGCAATCAGTCACAATGCAACTTTCATTTTCCCCAGAGTTATTTAAAGGGGTTGTTCAGGTTAGAAAAATATGTCTGCTTTCTTCCAGATGCAACCCCACCCTTATCTGTAGGGTTGTCTGGTATTGCAGCTCAACTCCCATTCACTTCAATGGAGCGGAGTTGCCCCCCTTTCATGGGCAAGGGTGCCGCTGTGTTTGGAAGAACTCAGACATGTTTTTCTAAGCCTAGACAAGCCTTTTAAGTTATAAAAGCTGAGATCTGATTGGTTGCTATGGACAACAAGGCCATTTTGTCAAGACCGTTTTGAAAAATGGAGCCCAATTAAATTTGTTTGTTACCATAATACTAAAACAAAATCTGATTATGAGGAGTATTGAGAAATGTGATATAATTTTATATTCTAGAATTAACAAGCCTTAGGTGTGCTCGGCTTGCAAATTTGTACAGCCTGCAGGTGTCCATGATGTTATTACAGATTAGTGTATGGGTTTGAGAGAATGGTTATGGCTTCATGAGATTAAGACAGCCATCCAAGATAATATTGCATCAAGACACCTTCAGACTTCATATTAAAGAAGTATAATATATGGATATGTAGATGTAGAAGGGCTAAACATGTCATTTAACTTTTGAGAATACTGTACGCCCTCTAATAACTCACTGAGTAAGGCTGGCCATACACATTACTTGTAGCTTGGCCAAATCTGCCGATTTTTCACTCGTACCAGTCAGTCATCTAATGTATATGGTTGCCTCCTGACTCTACCCTGATGGCAGATATCAAAGAAGATGAGGAGTACAACTACCCAATCCTTTTGTTCTTAGGACATAGGCTGTTGCCAGAAGAGTCTTCGCGTCTTTTCCCACTCTCTTCATTCTGCACGCTCAGCCGAGCATGCATGTCTATGGGGTCGGGAGAGAGAGCATAGCTGTAGGTTGAGCGAGTGTATAACCAACAGGTATTTAAAATCTATGGGCAGCCTAAGGCCTGATGCATATGACATTATGAAGAAGTACAGGGAGTTTTGGTGGCACCATAATATGGAGCTATAGCCACTGCAGGTGGTGGTGTATGCATTCTCCACGTGGCGCCGTATTGTAGGGTTGCCATCTTTGACACCAAAAAGTACTGGGCCAATGTAAAAGGGGCATGGGTTTTCAAATGTAAAATGTTACCCTCATTATTCTAGTGGCCCTCTATAGTAATAGTGCCCCCAGCAGTAATAGTGCATCCCCTTGGTAGCCCTAATAGTAATAGTGCCCCTGTTAGTGGCCCCAATAGTATTAGTGGTCCCTAATCATCCCGGAGTAATAACCTTGGCAGCAAGTAGTTTACTTACTGGTCCGGCTGCTGTATACAGAGAGCCTGCTTCTTCCCTTGGCATCTGTGTTCCTGTACGTACAATACGCAGTGCAGCTGTGGGGGGACGAAGAACGGTCTCTGCATACAGCAGCCACATTCGGCCAGACCGGACTTGCTTCAGTGAGTAAACTACCAGCCATACACCTTGTGGTACTGACAGCACTACTAGATGTCATAGGGAAATCGCAAATGGGATGGACAATTCCTACGCTTGAGTTCCAGATTACATGGATGGTAGTGCAGGAATCGTGTGGTGTGTTTCAATGGAATGCTTAATGAAAGTTTTCGGGCCCCACTTTTGTGATTTTATTTATTTTTTTGTTGTGTTTTGCCACTGTACTCAGAAACACCGAGAGATTGCTATGTTTCAAATCGTGAATTGAAAGTAATGGGGACTTAGAGTGATATCCCAAAAATTATTCTTCCACCATTGAGGAGATCGCAATTGGCTAATATATGATATTTGAGGATCAATTGTAATGTATGGACTCTGGTGCCACCAATTTAACCCATTAGTGAGTCATTTAAATGTTTAAGACCAGATCTTCATCAATGTAGCCAAGGTCATTTGTAATCAGTGGACTGTTCAATGCAAGAAAAACTGCAATGGTCTTTGACCATTATAACGACGGCTCTCTGTAAACAGTGAAGGTAAATCTATGGTGGCATTTAAAAATCGAGTATCGAAGGAAAACAAGTCGAAGGGTATGCATACTTTTACAGCTAGAGATGAGCGAGTATACTCGCTAAGGCACATTACTCGAGCGAGTAGTGCCTTAGCCGAGTATCTCCCCGCTCGTCTCTAAAGATTCGGGGGGCGGGGAGCGGCGGGGGAGAGCGGGGAGGAACGGAGGGGAGATCTCTCTCTCCCCCTCTCCCCCCCCCCCCCGATCTCCGTCGCAACTCAACTGTCACCCGCGTCGGCCCCCGAATCTTTAGAGACGAGCGGGGAGATACTCGGCTAAGGCACTACTCGCTCGAGTAATGTGCCTTAGCGAGTAGACTCGCTCGTCTCTATTTACAGCCAATTTTTTTTTTTTAATTGCCCTAATGCACTGAAAATAGCAAAAATGAAGGAACTTTGCAAACAGTCTTGATCCATAATAGCCTGTGTTTACAGCTCTTCTAAAGATGTGTTTCCATGGTTACGTCCTGCAAAGAAACCTTGATCTTGCCTTCTTGTTACATCATTTTCGTCTTCCCCTTTTTGTCTGTGCGTTAGAGGATAGATGAAAAGGAGTGACTGCAAAATCGGTGTTTGTTTGGAGTCTCGAATCATGGAGGCATATGTGTGCATAGGAGCTGTATACACAAAACGGTTGAATGAAATATATATATATTTTTTTTGCAAAGTTGCCTCTTTTTTTTTTCTCGTTTTTTTTATTTTAGATTATTTAAATCACGAAAGAAAGGTTGCAAAAGTATACATACCCTATAATGATATATGGTTGTTATCTAGTTTTCATTGAAGTGGAAAGAAAAATCTCACTAAATTACATGTTCTCCATTTCAATGACCGGAACATCTTCGTAGATGGAACACAGGGGTTAGAAATGATTTATCTCAGTTGATAAGTCGCTGACAATTACAAGTGCAGTTCCTGACACATACTGTTGTAGCTTACATTTACAGTAATCTACGGAGACCACATTGGTGTGTAGGCAGTATAAGAATGAGAATATACTGTAATAAATGAAAATTGGCAGCAAAATTCTGTCTTGTGTCTTATTTCTATAAGCTTCTGCAGGTAACCTGAGAATCTATGTATTAGACTAGAATAATACGTCTGCCTTCTTCCGCAAACTGCGCCACGCTCATCCAGGCGCCATGCCTGATAGCTCAGCACTAGAAACTGCACCCTTTCAGTCTTTAGACTATGACTAGTTTTGCAGCCCGCCTTCTTGATTTTGAAAGGGGCTGTGCTGCAATACCACACACAGCCCAGGGACAAGAGTGGCGCTGTCCCACCATTATTGCCTGTTATGGTTATAGCAAAAGTTTGTTGTAAAAATAGGAGTAGACTGCTCCCCTGAATCCTTATGTGTTATATGCAGCCTGTTAGAGAAGTACCTATCCTTTACCATTGTCAGCCATATTAGTCCTCATGTGAGCAGTTTTGTGTCACTTGATCACAATTACAATAAGGTTAGTTTCACATGAGCATAATGTAGGTGCAAATCCCTGCCCCAGCATGGGTCACATGACCTGAATTACCCACAACTTAGATTTAAGTGCATAATACAGGGACACTAAAAATATGCATAAAAAATAGACTACCTCCTTTTTTTTCCACTGTGCAGATGTAGTTGGTCATCAGTGACCAAACATTTTCACAATGGCATGTAAGAGGATCAGTTTATATGGGACCTCATGTGAGGATGGTGCATGAACTGAGCGGGACACCAGCAATTAACCTAAAAACTTTACTCCATAGGAAGTGCATACAAAGTGTAGCGATTCCGTCCCAAAGGGTACAAGCTAGTTTACAGAGTCTATGAATGGCACAGAGCTTGATGGTTACTATCTCTTTAAGAGGACATGAAGCTTGGTGGTTGTGAATTACAAGAAACAATCTCTCATTGGGGGGACACAGAGTAATAGAATCATAGAATTGTAGGGTTGGAAGGGACCTCCAGGGTCATCGGGTCCAACCCCTGCTCAATGCAGGGTTCACTAAATAATCCCAGACAGATGTCTATCCAGCCTCTGTTTGAAGACTTCCATTGAAGGAGAACTCACCATAGTTATGGTCTTTGTTACAGTCTCTGCAACATTCGCAGGGAAATCTGCACTTCCTTGACATATAGGGCAACAGGTTATGCCCATCAACTCTGATTCATGTAGCAACTTTATGTGATTGACTAGCCCAAACTGCAGACTTCTAAGTAGCTTTCTAGAACTGTCCCACCTTCCCTGGAACACTTGTTGAAGAGGACTCTCTCAAGGCCCCAACTTCACACTAGGTCCTAAAACACAGTCCAAGTGGACCACCACACACAGAATCTTAGGGTCTTCAGTTATAAACATGCTGGACTCTACTGCAATCTCAAGAAAGTGTAAATGACTCTCGAACATCAGTCAATCTTAGGCTCACCAACACTGCTGCACTCACCACCACTACACCACAACACAGGAGGCATATAAAGCAGTGCCTATTATAGCCTTGGACTCAGCCCTTAATGGAACCCAAGCAATCCCATGCGCCTGCATCCTTCACCAATCGCATGCATTATACGACTAGACTCCACAATACCTGCAAATAAATGTGGTTAGTACATAACATGGCAAAACAGTGCAACAATATGGCAGTAGTAAACTTGACAGTCTTAGTTATGGTCACTCAGATCTTGCCATCCCACAACATGAGAAATGGCAATGTATTTCAATTCGCACTATTGATTAGGGGGTGTGGTATACGGCGGCAAAACCGCTAGAAGCCTTCAGGGTGCTTTCCCCTGAACGTATATCGGCTCGGTTTTCACGCCGAGCCGATATACGTTGTCCTCGTGAGCAGGGGGGGGGGGGATGGAAGAGCCAGGAGCAGGAACTGAGCTCTCGCCCCCTCTCTACCCCCTCTCTGCCCCTCTGCACTATTTGCAATGGGGAGAGGCGGGGGCGGGGCTAATTCTCAGAACTTAGCCCCGCCCCACCTCTCCCCATTGCAAATAGAGGAGCGGAGAGGAGGCAGAGAGGGGTCGGGAGCTTAGTTCCTGCTCCTGGCTCTTCCATCCTCCCCCCCCCTCCCTGCACACGAGGACAACGTATATCGTCTCGGCGTGAAAACCGAGCCGATATAAGTTCGTGGGAATGCACCCTTAGGCTGTATTCATGTCCAAGATGAGCGGATCTCACGAGGGAAAATTAACCCATTCATTTGAATAGGTTAATTTACATAAGTGATTTTTCTCTTGGACCCATACCCTTCACAGATAAGCACCCTTAAAACTTAACCTACAGGCGATACAAAAGATACACATGACATACACAAAAGGTATTCCCTCAGGTCAGTAACCAGGGTCACTCAAAATGAGCCTCTACAAGTGCCCACTCACTGGGAGAACCAATAGTGAATACATAAAGTCAGGCTATAGGAGTCTCCCAGTAGAATGAACACCCCAGCAGGTAGAGTTATACATCTATCTAGAGTGCTCAATATATCACTAGGCACTAAAGATGAGCGAACGTGTTCGGCTCCGTCCCTTTTCGCCCGAACACCGAACTTTGCGAGCAATTCCGTGCTCGGGCGAAAAAAGTTCGGAGGTCGCCGTGGCAGCGGCGGGGGGGTGCGGTGGGGAGTGGGGGGGAGAGGGAGAGAGAGAGGGCTCCCCCCTGTTCCCCGCTGCTGCCGCCCACGCCGCCGCGCCTCTCCCCGCCCCCCGACGCCCCCCGAATCTTTACGCGCGGACACTGAAGTCCTCGGTAAAGCCGGTGTCCGGGTGCGTAAGTGTTCGTTAAGAACACGTTCGCTCATCTCTACTAGGCACTATAAGAGAATAGATAGTGCATCAATAAGGTGGAATCAGTTCTGATGCATCTAGCATGGTAGATGTAAGGGATCTTGATAACCCACATTCTTGTGTCCGCTTTCTGGCTATCAACTGAGGGCCTAGTTGAGCCACTAGATGAAGAACCACCCTATCAGTTAGGGCAATAAACTGATACTTCCAGACTTCAACGAAGCTAGTAGAAACCGTTCTTTATCTAGGATCTTGCTAACATTGAATCTGATGAGCAACGTAAATGGTTTGACGTGTTTCAGTCAGATATCAGACCTCATCAGGAACCTTATAGATCTTAACTAGAGATGAGCGAATGTACTCGGTTCGGGTGTTTTTGCGCTCGAGCACCGCTTTTTCCGAGTAACTGACTACTCGAACGAAAAGATTCGGGGGGCGGCGTGGTGGAGCGGGGGGGGGGGGGGGTAGCAGTGGGGAACGGGGGAGCTCTCTCTCTCCCCTCCCCCGCCCCCACTCCCCTCTGCAACCCCCCGCTCACCCCCGGCGCCCCCTGAATCTTTTCGTCTGAGTAGTCAGTTACTCGGAAAAAGCGGTGCTCGAGTGAAAAAACACTCGAACCGAGTACGTTCGCTCATCTCTAATCTTAACCCTTTAGTAACAAAGCCTGTTTGCGCCTTAGTGACAGAGCCAAATTTTGGAGATCTGACATGTGTCACTTTAACTTGGAATAACTCTGTAAAGGTTTTGCATATCCAAGAAAAAACAATGAAGTTCCCAGCAGCACTGCAGCAATCCTTCAAGTAAAGCCAGGCAAGTAAAAAGTGCAAACGCCAGTATCAGAGCCCAAACCAGATAAGCTCAAAAAATGCAGTCCATGTAATTAGAATGACTGGCAGCAATCCAAGGTATGGAAAAATACAAATGCGTTTATTTACCCCATAACAAACAAGCAACGTTTCGGTCAACAGACCTTCCTCAAGCTCAGGTTTTGCATATCCAAGTGATTCTGAATTTTTTTTTGCTACATATTGTACTTCATTTAGGTGGTAAAAATAGACCAATAGAACTTGTATATATTTATTAGGCGTGCCAAAATTGGAAAAATGTTGAAGAATTTTTTTTCCACATTTTCAACTGTAATATCTCAAATATGTGCAAACATACTGTGCAAATTTTTTATATGATATATATTTTATCTGTTTACTTTATTCTGGATGCACATTTGAAAAATTAAATTTTTCTTTTTTTAACCATTTAGGAGACGTACAAATTTAACATTACTCATCAACATTTTGAGGAACGTTTTGTTTTCCTAAGCCAAGCCAAGACTGCAAAGGCTCATAGATGTTAGAATGATGGATACCGCCACAAATGACCCCATTTTAAAAACTACACCTCTTAATGTACTCACTGAGGGGGGTCAGGAGTATTTGACCCCACAGTGTCTTTTCAGGAGTTAATACAGTTTAGAGGAGAAAAAAATAAAATTTCATATTTTTGCAAATATGTCATTTTTTTTTTTTAAAGGAATTTTATTTAGCCAGGAATAAACAAGCATATAAATACAGATGATTGGCACCACAGGTATCAGGTTCAGCAGACAGTACATTGCATGAAAACAGGGTAGAGGCAGTCTCCGCCTGCATACATAGGTATATTTCTTCTTAGCTTGCTATGTCTGGCTAGTGCTTTTTTATTTCTTTCACCCCCCCCCCCCCCTTAAAACTCTAACTTTATTGATTATTACTGAACAACAGTTTAACTTTTGGATAGATCAATTGTAATCAATCAGAAAAAGAAAAAAAACCAAAACAAAGACTTAAACTTAGACCCCCCCCCCCACCCACCCCCTGGCGCGACTCTCTTAAAGAGAAAAAAAAGAAAAAGGAAAAAATATCTCCCTTCTCCCCTTCCCCTCTCTTCCTCCTTTTTTTGTGGGAATAGCGGAGGGAAAAAAAAAATTAGTTTTCTGAGCACTGGGTTTTTAACTTAAATTGAGCAGATGACTCTCTTTTTGTCCTTCTCTCTCTCTCACTCCCCCCCTACCACCTGGTTTGGCTCTCCCGACGCCGTCGCTGAGCAACTCACCCAGCCACCCCAGATCTTG
The DNA here is from genome assembly GCF_035609145.1 of Eleutherodactylus coqui. Lineage (NCBI taxonomy): Eukaryota > Metazoa > Chordata > Amphibia > Anura > Eleutherodactylidae > Eleutherodactylus > Eleutherodactylus coqui. Next base: position 72,776,342 of record NC_089837.1, on the reverse strand, counting down.
TCGAATTTTTCAGGGCACCCCCTGGCCATATACGTCAGCTTATACATTGGGACTTCGGCGTTAACGACCCTGACCCATGCGCTCCTAGTCGGCTTCCCAGGGTGTTTCCAATTAAGTAGAATCACTTTTTTGGCATAAAAGAGAAGCAGCTTGTACAGTGTACGTGTTACCGCGGACACCGGCAGGTCTCCCACGAGCCCAAAAAGGCACGTTCCAGGATGCATGATCCTTGGTGCCCCTAGGTGAGTTTCCATAAAGACAAGCACTTCTCGCCAGTATTCCTGTAGGACCGCGCACTCCCAAAACATATGCATGACCGTCCCATCCGCCACCATACATCGTGGGCATGCTGCAGTAGGGAGCAGGCCCATTGTGCACAACCTGGAGGGGGTGTAGTATATGCGGTGTAGAAACTTGACTTGGATGAGCTTGTCTCTAGCGCTAACCAGGGGGGGACCAGATCCGTCCAGTATATCCTCATCCTCCCCTGAAGTCAGATCAGGAATGTCCACCTCCCATCTCTGTACGGCCCTCTCGCCCAGTGGGGCCAGATGTCGCGCTGTATGAGCATAGAAACTCGACAGCGGCCTGACAAGGCTGCACATCTGCGCCAGGCTCTCCAGTCGCGTCATGGATAGTGGGACAGACGAACCCCCAAACTGAGCCCTGGCCGCATCTCGTAATTGGTAATATCTAAAGTAAGCATTTTCGGGCAGACCGCGGGCAACCCGTAACTGCATAAAGGTACAGAGCTTGCCTTCGCTGACTATGTCGGAGAGGACATTGACGCCCCGGCGTCTCCAGAAGGCAGACTCCGGGAGGCGCTGGAAGTGTGGCAATTTGGGGTTATTCCAGAGGGGAGTGTGTGGGGATCGCGCTGTCTCCTCTTCAGCGGACAGTCTCGTGACCCGCCGCCAGATCTCCAGCGTCACCAGCATGGGCGTGGGCAGCGGGCCGACCGAGGATGAGGGGCCGCTCAGTAGCAGTCCCCGAAGGTTCTGCGTAGGGTCCACCATTCTACGTTCCAGGCCCACCGCTGGGTTGTAGTTTGACGAGCATATCCACCATCCCGCGTATACCAGTTGGCTAGCCAGGTAATAGTAGTAAAAGTGCGGTAGGGCCAGTCCCCCTCCGCTCGACGGGAGACACAAGGTCTCCAACTTAATCCTGGGTGTAGTGTCTCTCCACAGTATGCGCAGCACTATCCCACGAAGCCTGGTAAAGAATTTTTTTGGGACTAGCATAGGGGAATTATGCAATATGTACAGGAATTTTGGTAGCAGTTTCATTTTTAGCAGGTTTATTCTGCCCACCAGGGTAAGCGGGAGAGAAGCCCAGCGTATCGCCACCTCCTCGGCCCAGGCCAGGAGGGGGACCAAGTTGGAGTTGTAGAAGGCGGATAGTTCCGCTGAGACCTTTACTCCCAAGTAGGTGGTCTGGGTCGTCCAACTCAGCGGGGCGGGTAGAGGGAGCTCGGCGGCCCCAGGGTCCACCGCCAACAAATGGGTTTTGTCCCAGTTGACCCTGATGCCAGAGTGTGTGCCGAATGCGCTAAATATAGCCAGAGCCGCGTCTAGAGACGCCCCCGGGTCTTGAAGGAAGAGGAGGGTGTCATCTGCATAGAGCGCTATGCACTCCTCGTAGTTGTTCAGCTTAAATCCCTTCACTGTTGGTGACGTTCGAATTTGGATTGCCAGGGGCTCTATGGCGAGGGCAAACAAGGCGGGGGACAGAGGGCAGCCCTGTCTTGTGCCTCTACTTAAGGAAAACTGGGCAGAAACATGTATATTAGTTTTAATGTTGGCCACTGGGGAGTCGTATAAGATCTCGATCCATTTAATGAAGGTTGGCCCGAATCCGAACCGCCGCATCACCGCCCATAAGTACTTCCACTCTACTGAGTCGAAGGCCTTTGCCTGGTCTATGAATACCAGGGTGCGCTTCCCGCAGTTAGTGTGTTTGTATGATAAGTGATCAAAGAGTCTTCTTAGGTTCATGTCCGTGCTCTTGCCAGGCATAAAGCCGGACTGGTCCGCGTGTATGATCTCTTTCAACACCGAGTTTATATGCGTCGCCAGAATTTTTGCAATTATTTTTACGTCGCTGTTAAGAAGAGAAATGGGGCGGTAAGAGCCGCAGTCCGTGGGGTCCTTCCCGGTTTTGGGGATCATTATTATAAGGGCTTTACGCATTGTGTCCGGTAATGTCCCCTCTCGCATAATAGAATTATATAAAGTGAGGAGTCGTGGGGCCAGGGTTTCCACATTCTTTTTGTACCATTCCCCAGGGAGCCCGTCCACACCTGGTGATTTCCTATTGGGAAGTGCCTTAATGGCTTCCGTTATTTCTTCTATACTCAGGTCGCTATCCAGGTGGGCCGCGCTGTCTCCACTCAGTGTGGGGAAGGGAATGTCCTCTAGGTACGCCAGGAGCTGTGTTTCAGTACAGCCCAGCCTGGAGGTATATAAATCACCATAGAATTGGGCGAACGTTTGGTTAATTAATTTGGGATCGCTTATTAGAGTGCCCGTGCCATCACACACCGCCGTAATCGGTGGCAGTGTCTGGTCCTCCCTAGCCAGGTAGGCCAGTAAGTGGCCGTTCTTGTCTCCCTGATCAAAGATCCGGTGGCGGGAATACAGAAGTTTCTTCTTAGTGTATTCAATGAGCAGTAGTCTATATTCCCGTCGCAGGGCACCCAGGGTTGTAGTGGTTTCCGGGGAGGGGTCTGCTATGTGCCTAGTCTCTGCTAAATCAAGGCGCCGTTCCAGATCCAAGCGGCGGACCCCTAGGGATCTTCTATGCTCGGCAATAGCCGAGGTAAAGGATCCCCTGGTAAAGGCTTTAAATGCGTCCCAGACCACCAGCTCCGAGGCCGTCCCCTCGTTGACCTCCCAGTACATTTCAGCCTCTTGTTCTGCGTACTCGTGTACTTCTCTCTGTTCCAACCACAGCGGGCTCAGCCTCCACGCAGGGCGGCTTCCCTCGACTCCCAGGTCAAGCACCAGTTGGAGTGGGGAGTGATCTGAAATGCCCCTGGGCAGATAGGATATATCGCGAACCATGCGGAGGCAGTCCGGGGAGCCAAAACAGAGATCTATGCGCGAGAAGGCATTGTAGGTCGGGGTATGACACGAGTAAGCTCTGTCATGTGGGTGTCTCGCTCGCCATATTTCCTGCAGTGAGTAGGAGTCGGCCCACCCAGGGAGCCGAGTCCGTGCAGAGCCGGCTGGAGTGAGGCGGTCCCGCAACGGGTCCAAGATCAGGTTAAAGTCTCCCATGATTACTATCGGGGCCGCCTCCAGGAGGACCACTCGTACCATCACCTCGTGAAGTATTTCAATGTTAGCAGGTGGTGGCAGGTAAACATTTACTATCGTGAGGAGACGGCCATGGAAGGTTCCCTGTAGGATCAGGTAGCGCCCCCCAGGATCTATGTGTATTTGGCGGAGGGCAAACTGGGCCGATTTGGCCACCAGTATACTGACTCCGCGAGCGTAGTTGGAGTAAGTCGCGTGATATGCTGAGCCTATTGTTGCCCGCTTAAGCGACAGCGTCTTCGAGCCCCTAAGGTGTATTTCTTGGAGTAGTATCATGTGGGGGGAGCGAGTTTTAAGGAAGTCAAAAACCAATGCTCTTTTAATTTTAGAATTTAGGCCCCTGACATTCCAGGAGACCAGCTTCAAGTACATGCTAGCCATTTTCAGGGGACTGGCGACTATTCCCGCAGGTTAAAGCATCCGAAAAAGAGTCGCGCCAACGACCACAAATAGAAATTACAAAACGAACCAAAATCAGTTCCCATTTACCAACCCCAAACAAAACCCTCCCCTCCCACCCTACCCATCCCCCCGAACTTTGGACAGGTTTCGATCCCATAACTCACGACTTTGTAGGGGGCGTAAGGCCTTGCCCCAGGAGAAAGTCACCAACAGGCTATAACAGAAAAATGCAGAACAATAACAGCAGTTATAGGCATGAAAATAAAGTCCCCCTGTGAAGAAACAGAGACAAGGTTATGTGGGCGTGGGCTGCGTCCGTGTAGGCTATAGGTGCCCGGTACGGGCCGCGGGCGCTGCGTAGGCCCCCAGTCCAGTCCGGCCCCCACAGTCCACGTAGGAGAAAAGCAGCTTTATCGCAGCCCACGCCGTTTTTCATCTTCATTATCTTCGGCCGCCGGCCTTCTTACCTAAAGTGGAGGGGGAGGGGGTAAAAGAAAAGAGAGAGAGAGAGAGAGAGAGGGAAAAAAAAAAAAAGGGGGGGGGGGGGGAGAGGTACCCTCCACTATTATGCTGCAATGATCCTAGGAAAATGATGACCGGCCAGCCGCATCATATATGCATCTGTGAAAGTCTCACGGTGCGGGTTAATTTTGTTCGAGCCAGTTTAGGACATCCTCCGGGTTTTCAAAGAAATGGGAACGGTTATCCTTGATCACCTTTAGTCTGGCAGGATATAGCATGGCGTAGATCCGTTGTTTTGAGCGCAGCATCTTCTTAGCCTCTACAAATTTTTGTCGCCTTTGCTGCACCTCCAAGGAAAAGTCCGGAAAGATACGGATTGTTTGTCCGTCAACCCTTATCGGGTCTCTCTCACGGTTGAGCGCCAGAATTTTGTCTCTGTCCCTATAGTTAAGTAGTTTTGCAATGAAGGTGCGTGGAGGGCCTCTGGGCGGCGGGGCTCTTGATGGGATACGGTGTGCTCTCTCGACGCAGAATAGGGGTGACAGAGATTTGGGGCCATACTCCTGTTTGAGGAGCGATTCCAGATAGTCACAAGGATCTCTGCCCTCAGCGCCCTCCGGCAATCCTATGAATCTGAGATTGCATCTGCGCAGGCGGTTCTCCATATCATCCAGTTTTTCCCCCTGCGCCGTGAGGTTGGAGTTGAGGGTGCGCACCTGGTCTGAGAGTGGAGTAACAGTGTCCTCCAGGTTGGAGACTCGCGTCTCGACTTCTGTTGTACGCTCTCTCAGCGTTTGGACGTCCGCTCGCAGCAGACCAAAGTCTGACTGTAGTGCATCAATTTTTTCTGTGAGGGCAGAGCGCGACTCTGTAATCGCTTTCAATACATCGGCGATAGTTGGGCCAGATGCGGAGGGCGAAACTGGTGCTGTTGCCTCAGGGGACGCGCTCTGCGGGCTGGAGGGCGCATTGGGTCGGGGGTCCGTTGAGGTGCTGGGCCGAGAATATTGCTGCAGCTTGCTGGTTATTTTGGCTTGCTTGGTGGGCGCCATCTTGTTGGAGGATAGTAGTAGGGAATGTCCGCAGGCTCGAACTTATAAGATGCCACAGGGGGGGATTCATGCGCAGTTTAAGCTTTACTGCATGGCTGTTGGGGTGCAATCATAGTGTAGTAGTTTATGCGCACCTTTAACACGGTTCTTTCAGGCGGAAGCTCAGATCCCAGCCTCTGGGTGCGCATACAACAGTGGGTTACAGTCCTGGGGTGCCACGTTGTCAGGGGGCGAGACACACGGGAATGTGGGGGGGGGGGTGGCAGGCAGTTGCGACTGCACCCCTCGGTTCGGAGTAGAGTGCTCCCTTAGGAAAAAAATAAAAAGGGGGGGGGGACCCCGCGTTATTCTCCGCAGCGTCCCCTCTCTATTTCCTCCCCCGCACTGCCCCCGATTCTCTTCCTCTGCACCCCTTGTCTCCCTCTGCCTAGGTGAGGTCCGGCTGGGGGGAGGGGTGGAGGGGGCCCCTCAGTGTGTCTGCTGGCCTGGGGTGTCTGTTGCGCTGCAGGGGGTTTCCAGTGCCCCAAGGGTTTTATCACAGTCCCACAGGGGTAGGTGAGCTTAGGGGGAGCCGCAGGGTCCGATGGCTGCAGCCGCGGCGTCACTCACCCAGTCTGCAGTCCTGTGGGTCTGCCGCTCTCTTTCCTGATTCTTCTGCTCACTCCCGGGCTCTCTGCAGATCCCAGCAACTGTCTCCCCCGCCTCCGGTGCTCCCCGGCAGGCGTTTACCGCGGCTTTCCGCGGCCGGCCCTCACTTCCGGTCGGCCGCGTCTGTAACTCCAGGCCGGGGATGCGCCTGGTTCCGTAGGCCGCAAAATCGCGGTATTCGCTAGAGACCCGCGGGGGGCCTCTTTCTCTTCGTCTCGGTCCGGCAGTGCCCGCGGTAGCTGTTTCGGCCCCGTGGAGGCCTCCAGACGCGACAGAAACACGCCGGTATGTCTCTGCAATCAGGAGCCCCGGCCCGTGCGTGCGCTCCTGTTGCTGGCTAGCCACGCCCCCAAATATGTCATTTTAAAGACACTTTTTTCCCATACTGCACATGAAAATGAGGATTTACACCACAAAGTGGATACCCCTGTTTGTCCTGTGTTCAGAGAATACCTATTGTGGCCCTAATATATCTGTATGCACAACGGGGCCCAAACTAAAAAGGTGCAACCGGTGGCTTTCAGAACAGACATTTTGCTTGAAGGTGTTTTAGGCCCCATTGCCCACTTGTAGAGCCCTGGAGCGGCCAAAACGATAGAGAAACCCCACAAATCGCCCCATTTTGAAAACTAGGCCCCTTAATGAATTTATCTAGGGGTGTACTGTGTATTTTGATCCTACATTTTTTGAATGAATCTAAGCAAAGCAATTATGTCATTTTAAAAACACCTTTTTTCTACAACACACATATGAATGAAGACTTTCACCCCAAAATGGATACCCTCGTTTCTCCCGTGTTCAGAGACATACCCACTGTGGCCCTAATCTTATATCCATATGTACAACGGGGCCCAAACCGAAAGGAGCATTACATTTCAACTGGTTTCTAACTTTTACATGATCGTCATTATCAATTGGATAATGGTGATCATGTGACTGGAGATTGCTCACCGCTGCCCTCGGTCACTGCTCTCGGCTACCGTTAGTAGCCAGGAGCAAGGAGATTTTAAATTTCCCGGGCCCTCCCCAGCTTCTGCTGGAGTGCTTAGGTGAGTAATTCCACCTTCCCTCACGTTGGATCCGTGACGGGAGGTGAAATTTTAATATTTTTTTTCTACTTTTACGTAATCACTGTTATCCTTTGGACAGTGGTGATCACGTGACCAGGGACCACGTACCGCTCCCCCCGTGACATCTCTAGGCTCTCTGCTACGTTTGGTAGCCAGGAGCAGCGAAATTTTAAATTACCTTGGCAATCTTTGGCTTTTATGCATGCATTGGCCATTTTGGGGACGGGCACATGTGCAGAAGCCGGGGTAAGGTCCACTGATAATTCCGGAGCCTTAAGTACATAATTTCCTCTCCCCCTCCTGGATATGATCTGTGAGGGGAGATGGAAATTAAACTTTTTAAACTTCTTTTTCTCTTTTCTTTTACACTTTCTTTTTTTACTTTAAACGATCGCTGTTATCCATTGGATAACAGCGATCATGTGACCGGGAACCACATACAGCGGCTCCCGTTGATATCTCTTTGCTCTCGGCTACACCTGCTAGCTGGAAGAAGAGGGATTTAAAATTTCCCCGGGGGGCCCGAGCCCTTCTGAGCCCATGGCTGATGTATGACGTCAGGTCCTGAAAGGGCCTGAACGTCGTGGGAAATTGATTCCATGAGGGGAGGTGAAAATACTCACCTCTGTCCTCCACAATCTATGAGGGGAGCAGAAACTTTGACTTTATTTAACTTTTTTGAACTTTTCCGTAATCGCCATTATCCATTGCATTGCGGCAATCACGGCCCCGGGAACATCTCCTGCCTCCCGGCTACCTTCAGTAGCTGGGAGCCAGAAAATTTCAAATGCCCCACGCTGATCTAGTCTTCTGTGCATTCGTCGCCAATTTTCCTTAGGCGCGCATGCGCAGAAGACGTCCGAAGGTCATTTTCGGACCGCAGAGGACGGAGCTGAGTAGTTTCAGCTGCCCTTATGGATCCGATCCGTGAGAGGAGCTGCAACTCTAACTTTTTTTCGCTTTTTGTTTACTTTCTTTCCATTGGATAACACCGATCGCATGACTGGGGTTGGATATCTTGTCCCTCATGACAGCTCCAGGTTGTCGGCTACCTCTGTCAGCATGGAGCTGTCGTGTCCACAGCCCATGTGGCTTTAATCCTCAGAGGAAGCATGTTTTTACATCCCTCAGGATTAAAGCCCACTTACTAGGATGTAAAAAGGCAATTGGGCCATCACTAAGGGATTCGGTTAAGTGCTAATAATGACCGACCACTAGATTAGATGCACAACAGATACATGAGGATATACTCTAGGGCAGGGGTCCCCAACTCCAGTCCTCAGGGACCACCAACAGGTCATGTTTTCAGGATATCCTATGGTAAGAACACCTGTGGCAATGTCTGAGGCTCTGACAATAATTACATCACCTGTGCAATACTGAGGAAATCCTGAAAACATGACCTGTTGGGGTCCCTGAGGACTGGAGTTGGGGAACACTGGTCTAGGGTAACTAGATAAATTAACCACCACAGGTAAACTGCTTGTATACATAGATCTCACTATGTGATGAACTATGCTAAAGTAACCCTAGGCCCAATGACCCCAGGTCACCAAAGTAGAGCCCAGAGCCCAATCCTCTGAAGCCCAAGAAGAGCAGCAAATTCAAAATATTGAAATGGCAGTGAGGAGGACAGCCCTGATGGTGGATCGCCTGCTCTTGGACCTATAATCTCAGTTTAAAAAATCGACACTGTCCTGCTTTTGCTTTTTTTTTTTTTTTTAAAGAATAGCCCGTAATTATCTCAAAAATGCATTGCACACACAGTAAAATCGCAGGTGAAGCGGTCAGTTTTTCACTTCTCTATACCATACTCGCCCAAGTAAATACTGCACATCGAACTGTCGCCCTAATGTGTAAGACTCCATTTGCATATATAAGGTAGTCAGTAGAGATGAGCGAGTATACTCGCTAAGGCACATTATTCGAGCGAGTAGTGCCTTAGCCGAGTATCTCCCCGCTCGTCTCTAAAGATTCGGGGGCCGGCGCGGGTGACAGGTGAGTTGTGGGGAGGAGCGGGGGGAGCGAGAGATCTCCCCTCCATTCCTCCCCGCTCTCCCCCGCCGGCCCCCGAATCTTTAGAGACGAGCGGGGAGATACTCGGCTAAGGCATTACTCGCTCGAATAATGTGCCTTAGCGAGTATACTCGCTCATCTCTAGTAGTCAGGTTCAGTTTCATATGTAATGAATAATGATGCATCCACCGCGCGCAATATTTATAGCGTGACGTTTTATTACATGCTGACATTTTATAAAAGGAAAAAATGCGGCAGCGCGTGCACTTGGTTATGTACCGCCATCAAGAACAGTAACCTGTCATCCTTCTCACCCATTTCGAGTAAACAATGTGCAGGGAACACCAATCACACCACAGTTCTTAATACCCTCAATGCTTCACTGACAAATGGCTTCATATACTATGCTTGAAAAGGGGCATACATAATTTACAAAGCAAAATTAAAGTCTCTACCCCCGTGTTCTGTGATATGAATATTGCAGAATTGCATATTTGTGTTACTGCTCCATCCCAGCGGCACACTGCAAGACAATGAAAAATAGATTCTAGAAGAGATGAATGAGAAATAAACATCAGGCTGATAGCTGTAGATATGAATAATTGTGAGATGATGTCAGTAATAATTCCTGATTGTCTGCGGGTATGTATGCATGGCCATAAATATACCATAAATATATCACACTGCGCTAAAAGACCGAATCAGCTCTACTGCATCTGTGTGTGTATATATATAATATACATATATATATATATATATATATATATATATATATATATATATATATATATATATATATATATATACACACTTGTCAAAGAAAATCCCCTCCCCTAGAAGTTGTTGCAAATAAATGAAACTTTCTGTGTGCTTGTAACATTGTTATAGGTAAATAATTGCACAATCAGAGCAAAAGGATAATTTATAGCGGAAAATTGAACACTTGAACAGAGGTTCTAGTACCCTGCAGTTCTGCCTCTAGCTTGGATACAAGATGTGATACGGGCGGACATGAAGGCTCTAGTACCCTGTTATACTGCCTCAAGCTTGGATACTATATGTGATACAGGCAGGCATGGAGGCTCTAGTACCCTGTTGTACTACCTCTAGCTTGGATACAAGATGTGATACGGGTTTGCATGGAAGCTCTAGTACTCTGTTGTACTGTCTCTAGCTTGGATACAAGATGTGATACAGGCGGACATGGAGGCTCTAGTACTCTGTTGTACTGGCTCTAGCTTGGATACAAGATGTGATACAGGCAGGCATGGAAGCTCTAGTACCCTGTTGTACTGTCTCTAGCTTGGATACTATATGTGATACAGGCAGGCATGGAAGCTCTAGTACTCTGTTGTACTGCCTCTAGCTTGGATACAAGATGTGATACAGGTGGGCATGGAGGCTACAGTACCCCATTGTACTGCCTCTAGCTTGGATACAAGATGTTATATGTGCGGACATGGAGGCTCTAGTACCCTGTTGTACCGCCTCTAGGTTGGATACCAGATCTAATACTGGCAGGCATGGAGGCTCTAGTACCCTGTTGTACCACCTCCAGCTTGGATGTAAGATGTGATACAGGTGGGCATGGAGGTTCTAATACCCTGTTGTACCACCTCTAGCTTGAATACAAGATGTGATAAGGGGGATATGGAGGGTCTAGTACTCTGTTGTACCGCCTTTAGCTTGGATACAAGATTTAATACCAGCAGGCATGGAGGCTCTTGTACACTGTTGTACCGCCTCTAGCTTGGATACAAGATGTAATACCGGCAGGCATGGAGGCTCTAGTACCCTGTTGGACTGCCTCTAGCTTGGATGCAAGATATGATATGGGTGGACAATGAGGCTCTAGTATCCGGTTGTACCGCCTCTAGCTTAGATGTAAGATGTAATGTGGGTGGGCATGGAGGCTCTAGTACCCTGTTGTACCATCTCTAGCTTGGCTACAAGATGTAATACCGGCATGCATGGAGGCTCTAGTGTCCTGTTTTACCGCCTCTAGCTTAGATACAAAATGTGATACAGGTGGTCATGGAGGCTATAGTATCCTGTTGTACCACCTCTAGCTTGGATACAAGATGTGATAAGGGGGATATGGAGGGTCTAGTACCCTGTTGTACCACCTCTACCTTGGACACAAGATGTGATACGGACAGACATGGAGACATACAGGTTCTGTAAAGTATTCTGTGGCATATCGCTGTGCATTTGTTGTAACTGAGCTTGCAGATCATGCAAACTTATAGGCTTTCGAAGTTGGCGTCTGAGATGGTCCCACACATGTTCTATTGACAATAAATCTGGCTAACTGCCGATGTCAGTGCCAAAGCTAAACCTGGATTTGTTGTTGAAGAGAAACCCAGTTCTACTCCATCAGTCCAGTTTTCTCCTTCACGACACCACTGCAAATGGAGGCAACAGTGGGTGGGTGTCAAAGGCAATACACTTAATGGGCACTGCGAGACCAAGTGTTCTACAGCCAAGCAACTAGAAATGGTTCTGATAGACACAGGGGTCTGTAAGGATAGTGCCAGTTGTTTCTGGATGGCGGACAACTAAACAGTTGGAGCTGCTCGTGTTTGTCGGACGATCAGATAATCCTCCATACTGGTGGTCTGTCAAGGGTGTCTTGAGCCCGGTCACCTTGTGGGGCCTAATGCATCAACTGGTCCCAACACCTCCAAGCAGTCTGGTCAGAATGGCCCAGGTGCCAGGCAATTCATCGATAGGACTGTCCACGAGGGTCAATGACAGCTCAGTGATATGTCCAGGACATCCTGCAGCCACGTGTTCCTCTCATGGCGGCTTCCAGGAGGCATTTTTCATCAGGATACTGCTCGGCCGCACACACAAGGGGGTCACAGGAATGCACAAAAAAATCATATGCATTGTGATAACCCTTAAAATGACAATAATGCAGTTTCTTTACTTGCCCTGTGCAAAACCAGAGAGGACACAATCTGATATCACAGTGGGCTATACTCATTAATGCAGAAGTATTGCCAAGTGGCAGCGTGTATTCCTTAATCTATTGCAAGTAACTGGCACATTGAAAAATGCTTCATTCTGTTGTGCCAAAAGACAAACTCAGCACTGCTATATCTATATATATTATTTAAATGCAAGAAGCACAAGGCAATCCATGGAATGCCAGAATCTATTTATCGACATAGGAAATCCAATGTGCCTTGCATTGCCTTTAATGAGTTTTACAAGCAAGTGGCCTCTTCCTGTGACTCATTCTGTTTTCTGAACCGGAGATTGTGGTTTTAAGTTTCACATTGGAAATCAACCGCTACGTCTGTATTATTTTTCTTCTCTCTCTGCAATAATGAGGCACAAAGAGCCGAAAATAAAAATCCATCTCCTCGTCAGGATGATTTTAGATAAACACATGATTATTCCTGCTATGCATATCCAATGCTCGCTCTGCGAAGATTCAAGGTTAAACTCCCCGTTTCTCTATTCATAGGGGGTGACGAGCCAGCGGGTCACAGCTTTTATCATCTTATAGGTAAAGAAGCAAAAATAGGCTACAAAAAGTATGTTGCAAAAGCCAAAATAATTGCAGAAGAGCAAATTGATTGCTGATTTACTAATTCATAGGTTTTTAATGGGTGAAACATTGCCACAACATTAAAACTACCTACCTAATGTTATACAGGTCCCGCACATGCCCCAAAACAGCTCTCATCCGTGGACTCCACAAGACCTCTATGGTATCTGGTATCAATATATTGGCAGCTGATTGTTTAAAGGGCTTTCCTTGTACCAAATTGAAGACCTCAAGTAGTGGATGAGTAAGTGACAGCAGTGCATAGGTGAGTTCAATGGCCACTTCAGTCAATACTATGCAGAATGCCTTACATTGCATAGCAGCTGTGCCTGGTACACAAGCTCAATCCCATTCACCTGAATGGGACTGAGCGGCTCTCAGGTCACGTGAACGATGAACATGATATGACTGTAAAATGCCTGAGACAAGGCCGCGGTACTTACCTGAATTCTGTGTCCTTTTCAATCAGCCGATTGGTGGGGGTCCAGAGTGGTGGACGCCAATTAATTACTGTATGGATGACCTATTCTGACAATAGGTCATCAATAGTTTAGTACTGGAAAACTCCTTTAAGTTGTGAGGTCCGGCCTCCATGGAAGGTAATTGTTTTTCTAGCACATCCATAGATGCTTAATTACATCGAGATCTGGGGACTTTGGAGACCAAGTCATGACCTTGTCATGTTCCTCAGACCATTCTTGAATATTTTTGTAGTGTAGTGTGCTGAAAGAGGGTAATACCCTTCCCGCTTTCCAACCGACCTCTCCTCAACATCTCTATTCCAGTGTCTGGTACCATCATAACCCCCAGACAGCATGCCCGCTGCCTTGGGGTCATACTGGACTCTGACCTCTCCTTTACCCCCCACATCCAATCTCTGACCCGAACATGCCACCTGCACCTCAGAAATATTGCTAAAATAGGGCCGTTCCCCACCATGGACACACTAAAGACACTCGTGGTCACCCCCATCTATTCCCGACTCGACTACTGCAACTCGCTATTCATCGACCTCCCCCGCACTAGACTCGCTCCACTCCAATCCATACTAAATGCGGCAGCTAGGCTAATTTTTCTATCCAGCCGCCACTCAGACGCCTCTGCACTATGCCAGTTGCTGCATTGGCTGTCCATCCACTGCAGAACTAAATTTAAACTTCTCAACCTCACACACCATGCTCTGCGCCACCGTACATCGCTTCCTTCCTGTCCGTGCACCAACCAGCCCGCTCACTCAGATCCGCTAACACACTCAGACTAAACACCCCTCTAATACAAACCTCACATGCTCGCTTCCAGGACTTCAACAGAGCAGTACCTATCCTCTGGAACGCTCTACCCCAAGGCATCCGGACAATATACTGATGCACTAAATTTTAGGCGCGCCTTAAAAATGCACCTCTTCAGGGAGTCATACCAAAACCCCTGACCTAGTCCCCCACCCCTCCCTATGACTCCCCACACCTTCCACCCTGCCTATCACATACAACCTCTACCCCTGCACTTCCTTACCGCCCCACCCCGTTTGCTTTCTAATAACTGATTTCCACATGAAATCCCCTACTGCCTGTGTTCCCCCTGACTTGCTTCCACCCTTCTACCTCCTGTGTTATCCCTACCCCATTTGTTTCAAACTGATTTGTGTTTCACATGTAATTGTTGTATTGCTTGCATTTCTCCCATGCTTGAAAGCGCTGCGGAATAAGTTCGCGCTATACAAATAAAGATTATTATTAATAATACCACTGCCATGAAGTTGGGTACTTGCTCTGTACAATGTCTAGGTAGGTGGTAAATGTGACAGTCACATCCACTTGAGCCGCAGGACTCAAGGTTTCCCAGCAGAACATTGCCCGAAGCATCACACTGCCTCCACCGTCTTGTCATCTTCTTCCCATAATGCATCCTAGTGTCATCTCTTCCTCTGAGAACTGGCGCTCACAAGTCCAACCATACTCATGATGTAAAACAAAAGTGATTCATTAAACGAGGCCACCTTCCTCTGTTCCTCCATGGTTCAATCTTCACTACCCTTATGCATCAATGAGCCAGTTCACCGATCCTTCTTCCTTTCACCATTTTTGGCAGGTACTAAGTACTGCATAAAGGAACCAGACCCGCCATGTTGGAGAACCTCTAGTCATCTAGCTATTATATTATGGACCTTGTCAAAGTTGCTCAGATCCTTGCGTACCCATTTTTCGTGTTTCCAACACATCAACTTCAAGAACTGACTGATGACTTACTCCATAATAAATCCCACCCCCGGACAGGTGGCATTTTCACAAGATAACATTATTCATTTCACCTTTAATGTTATGGCTGATCAGTGTCTGTGTTTGCAGAGTAAATTTGAAGAGTCCTTGGAGGCTATTAGAACTAATAACTCTTTTTGCGGGCCTCTTGACCCAGTAAGAAATACTAAATGTTAAGCTATAAATAATTGGATTATAAGGTCAGTTCACTAAAACTAAAGGACTTTTTTCCCATTGAGTCAGCAGAGGTAAAATGTCACCGTAAAAGACCTAAGAACCTCAAGCAACAAGCTAATCGGGATGGAAAATAATAAGAAGATTTACATAAATTACAGTATAAAATATACTATAATCTCCTGCGTACATAACAAGATATCGTATCAGATTGATCAAAGTAGAGTAGCCTACAGATAATGCAAACCTCCAGTTCTTTCCAAGCCTCTGAATGCTGGGCCCTCGCATATACAGATCAAGAGAAGGTTTAGAGGATGCAATAAATAAAAGAACAAGTGGGATTTCCTCTATGCTACAAAGCACAATAGTACAAATTTAAAACATAAAAAATGTATAGTATCAAATGTGTCCTGCCTACAGTATATTGTACAAAGTAGTGTATATCAACATAGCCAGATGTCGAACTATGATGGGCCTTTTTCAACAAGTCGTAGCGCTGAACTTGATATTATGTAGATGCTAACTTATATAGCTGGGGTTGGCTTGGTATCCCGTGAGACTCTTTCCCTCTCTTTTTGAATTCTGTCCCGGGGTCTCTGCAGCCCTTGATGTAATGGCTCTTTCCCGTGATACATGAAGTCAGCCCTCACGCTGTTCTGTGGTTTCTGATGCCCTTGATATCTTGGCTTTTCCCCTCTCCTTTTGAAATTGGGCCACTTCCGAAATGCCTCCAAAAAGAAACAAAACCCATCAGACAATTCCAGCCGAAAAGAAAAAAAGTAAAATTACCGTGAGCGAGTGAGGTAAGCGAACAATGTGACTAGAGATGAGCGAACGTACTCGGTTCGGGTGTTTTTGCACTCGAGCACCGCTTTTTCCGAGTAACTGACTAACGAAAAGATTTGGGGGTGCCGGGGGGGGGGGGGGGGGGGGTGGAGCGGGGGGGGGTAGCAGTGGGGAACAGGGGGGAGCTCTCTCTCTCACCCCCACCCCCCTCTGCAACCCCCCGCTCACCCCCGGTGCCCCCCGAATCTATTCGTCCGAGTAGTAAGCTACTCGGAAAAAGCGGTGCTCGAGTGCAAAAACACCCGAAAAGAGTACGTTCGCTCATCTCTAGTCACATTGTTCGCTTACCTCACTCGCTCACGGTAATTTTACTTTTTTTGTTTTCGGCTGGAATTGTTTGATGGGTTTTGTTTCTTTTGGAGGCATTTCGGATGTGGTCTTGTGGGCAGCTACACAGGAAAGTTTATTCACATCTATGCTAGAGGTTACATTCGGAACTGGACGGACCCCAATGTGGTCTGTAGGATCAATTCATTCCCAGCAATTATCCTGTTACCCGCTCCCATGAAAACCGAATCCAAAATAGAGCCTACTGACATTGCATTGTGTAGGGTTGCCACCAGGCCAGTATGTTGTCATCTTGGCTGTTTTTTTTTTACTGGCAGGCCAGTACCAATAAAAACTCTGCAGTATACCGGATGGCCCAAAGTTATATATGCAATATTTAACAATGTGCTGCTACGTATGTACAAAAGTGTACAGAGATCTTGTATAAATCACAGAAAATGTTTTCAGCCCTTTTTTTCCCATGGCATGGTCAACCATGTGGCCCTCAACCATACAGCCCTCTACAGCAATGGCCGCCTGTAACTCATCTACACATTATCACAGGCCTTTTGGTACATGTCCTGAATTGTACAGAACTGCTCAATTATTGTGGTTCAAATATAATACCCTATGCCGGAAATTGTTCATGTGAAGAGTAAGCATGTAATGTCAATCACTGATGTTGCATCTGAGGTTCACGACAAGTTCACAAAATTTTGGGCCACCTGTATATATTGTAGAGCAGATACTGTACAGTATCAGATGATATATAACTTACATATGTATTTAAGATAGGTGTACACAGGGAGTATAAACTGATCATGGTTGCCCCACCTATGACGTGAGTTGAACACTCTGCCTTAGGCAGCACCCCTTCCCTACAGACGGTGGGGTGGCAATTTAGCTACAGTTAAGCATTTGACACTGTGCCACATAATAGGCTGATATATAAAATGAGACAGCTCGGATTGGGCGAGAACGTATGTATCTGGGTAAATAACTAGCTCAGAGATAGAAAGCAGAGGGTGGTCATAAATGGTTCATACTCTGATTGGGCCACCGTCACTAGTGGGGTGCCACAGGGTTCAGTATTGGGCCGCATTCTGTTCAATATATTTATCAGCCACCTGATAGAGGGGCTGCACAGTAAAATATCAATATTTGCAGATGATACAAAATTATACAATATAATTAATACAACGGAGGACAATGTACGGCTACAAAAGGACCTAGATAAGCTGGGGGCTTGGGCAGAAAAATGGCAAATGAAGTTCAATGTTGATAAATGTAAGGTTATGCACATGGGCAGGAGAAACGGATGTCACCAATATATACTAAATGGGGTACTGCTAGGGAAAAGTGAGATGGAAAAAGACCTGGGGTACTAGTGGATTGTAGATTAAACTGGAGCAACCAATGCCAGTCAGTTGCTGCAAAAGGTAATAGAGTCTTGGGGTGCATTAAAAGAGGTATAGGTGCGAAGGATGAGAACATTATCCTCCCACTATATAAGGAAGTTGTCAGGCCTCACATGGAATACTGCGTACAGTTCTGGTCACCGGTGCTCAGGAAAGATGTTACAGTACTAGAGGGGGTTCAAAGAAGGGCAACTAAATTAATAAACTGGTGCTGGTATACAGTCAAATCATACTCTGAGTTAAGCCACACCTCCAATACCACGCTCTTTTTTTACTTAGCAAGTGGTGTTGTCAACATTACAGTGGCCCTGGTTCATTCTTCAGACACAGATCCCACTGAATTTAATAGGAGCTGTGCCTGCAGTACCAACGCGGGCTGCTGCAATACAAACAGCGCTAATTCCATCCAGCAATGTCCGTACTGACAGCTGGCCCAACAAGTAGCTGATTGGCAGGGATTCTGAGTGGTGGACCCCGTTGATCAACTATTAATGACCTATGCTGAGGACAAGTCAGCAACAGTAAGGCCACCTGCACACAGGTGGATTTACATTGCGAAACCGGAGCAGGTGTCCGCCTCCGGAACTCCGCAGCAAATGCCGCCCATCGCATGCTATGGCAAAACACGATTTCCTCTACATGAGCATAAATGCATGCGATTTTCTGCTTACGGGGAAGGCATCGCAGCATTGAAGTCAATGGAAGCTGTCCACCCCGCTACCCTTCCACAATCATCATTGCGGAAAGGTCGCGGGATCTGCATCATCACCTAGCGATGGCATAATCTGTACTGTGCATGTATGCCAGCGCGACAGCCAGGCCATCCACAGTACAGATCACAAGACTATTGGACAGGTACGCTGGGGTTGCTGGCTGGACATAGGGTTGGATTTCGTTGCGGGATCTGACCCGGCTGTATGCAGGAGGCCTAAAAGTCTCAGACAACCTCTATAATACAAGGATCACTTGTTCTATTAGCCAGAACAGAATGCGGCTGCAAACATCATCTCTTGCTTTGGAGGATATAGTACCTCCATGCATTATATACATATAGCTCATTAATTATAATGGGTATGGTTTAATGCTTAATTTCCCCTGTGGTGGCGCTACAGGGAAATTCAAAACTCGCTGTCAAATTTCTGAACATACATTATCTCAACGGTGGGAGACCATGTGATCATCTTATCATCTGGGGACCCTTCTAATACTAAGGAATTATCCTAAGGAATTGACAACCTCTTTAACCCATTCCAAGTTTTTACTTGAATACTTGACAACATAAAAAATAGATTCTTTAAGTCGTTCCGTCTTGCGCTGCTCTATGAAATATTCACAAGTTCATGTATGAATTTGTTGGCGTTTGCTCGGGCTGACAGCTCACACAGCACCAAATGACTCCGATACATTTCATTAAACATTTCTTGAATTTATGACTCACGAAGCCGAGAAACACTGTGTTTGTGGATAACACCTGGAGCAGATTTGCATACGTTTGGTTGGGAAGAGACGCTTTTTAAGTTTTTTTTTTTTTAGACTTTTTGCTGACCTTGATTATTTTTATTCATTTAATTAACTCTGCAATTCATGATACGGGCAGATTATGTTGATGCGACACTTTTACAATCATTTGTAGATGATTTTCTCATTTTATATGCAGCAACTAAACATTCTTTATCCTGCAGATTGTACGAAAATACCTTCTGTGGTAATTCATAGTGATCTTAAAACTCTAGGTATTTATTACATTATGCATTTATACATTAAATGAACCATAATTTTCAAAAGACATTATTTAAAGGCCCGCTGTAATAAAAGGAAAGGTGTAAAACTGTTGCCGCTTTCCATGTTTTATTGGGTTTTTCCATTTTTTAAATCCTTATTAGAGATGAGCGAGCACACTCGTCTGAGTATTAGGGTGCTCGAGATGCTCGTTACTCGAGATGAGCACCACGCGGTACTCGAGTCAATTCCATTTCCTTCCCCGCATGTTTAGTGCCATTTTCTAGCCAATAGACATGTAGGGAAGGCATTACAACTTCCTCCTGTGACGTTCCAGACCTATCCCACCCCCCCTGCAGTGAGTGGCTGGTGAGATCAAGTGACTACCAAGTACTTAAAGCGGTCCCGCCCGCAGCTCGCCTCAGACACACACTGGGAGAGTATAGGGAAAGTGCTGCTGAGATAGGGACAGTGGTAGTGTAGGATCCTGTCTTCAAGAACCCCAACGGTCCTTCTTAGGGCCACATCTGACCATGTGCATTACTGTTGTGGCTGCCGGGAGCAGTTTTGCACAATTTTTTTTTTCATCTCGGGCTGTGCAGGCCATTACAGCTATAGCGTTCTCAGTCTGCAGTCTATTATACAGAGTATAGGGAAAGTGCTGCTGAGATAGGGACAGTGGTAGTGTAGATCAGATCCAACCCCACTCTCAGGACACAGGCACGAGCGCCTCCCGGCCTGCACCCACACCCTCACCTCCACTGTCCTTGACCCCATCCACCAATGTCTCTCCGTGCAGCGTTCAGCTGTCGCTAGCACAAGCGTTGGAGCGAAAGCGCAAATATGCCGCCACGTGCCCGCACCCACACGCACAAGCTTTAAACGTGCACATTGCCAAATTAATCAGCCTGGAGAGGCTGCCGTACAGGATTGTGGAAACAGAGGCTTTCAAAAACATGATGGCGGGGGCGGTCCCGCGCTACTCGGTCCCCAGTCGCCAATGTTTTTCCCGGTGTGCCATCCCAGCCCTAGACCAGCACGTCTCCGACAACATTAATCGTGCCCTCACCAACGCGGTTACTGGGAAGGTCCACTTAACCAGGGACACGTGGACAAGTACTGGCGGGCAGGGACACTATATCTCCCTGTCGGCACATTGGGTGAATTTGGTGGAGGCTGGGACTGAGTCAGAGCCTGGGACCGCTCACGTCCTACCCACACCCAGAATAGCGGGTCCTACCTTGGTGCTGGTATCTGCGGCATTTTATGCCACCTCCTCTAAACCCTCCCCCTCCTCCTCCTCTTACGCAACCTCTACCTCTCAATTAAGAAATGTGAGCAGCACGTCGCCAGCAGCCGGTGTGGTGCGGCACGGCGCGGCAGCACAGCGGTGGGCAAGCGTCAGCAGGCCGTACTGAAACTACTCAGCTTAGGTGACAAGAGGCACATGACTCCGAACTGCTGCAGGGTCTGACAGAGCAGACCGACATCTGGCTTTTGCCGCTGAGCCTCCAACCGGGCATGGTCGTGTCTGACAACGGCCGTAACCTGGTGGAGGCTCTGCAGCTCGGCAGCCTCACACATGTGCCATGCCTGGCCTACGTCTTCAATCTGGTGGTTTAGCGGTTTCTGAAAAACTACCCGCACTTGTTTGACCTGCTCGGCAAGGTGCGCCGTGTCTGCGCACATTTCCGCAAGTCCACCACGGACGCTGCCACCTTGAGGACCCTGCAACATCGTTTTAATCTGCCAGATCACCGACTGCTGTGCGACGTGCCCACACGGTGGAATTCTACGCTGCACATGTTGGCCAGGCTCTATGAGCAGCGTAGAGCAATAGTGGAATACCAACTCCAACATGGGCGGCGTAGTGGTAGTCAGCCTCCCCAATTCTTTACCAAGGAGTGGGCCTGGATGGCAGACATCTGCCAGGTCCTTGGAAACTTTGAGGAGTCTACCCAGATGGTGAGCGGCAATGGTGTAATCATTAGCGTTACCATCCCGCTGCTCTGCCTGCTGAGAAGTTCGCTGCAAGGCATGAAGGCCAACGCTTTGCAATTGGAACAGGAGACGGGGGATGACAGTATGTCGCTTGATAGCCAGACCACCCTCATGTCTATATCTCAGCGCGTTTTGGAGGAGAAGGATGAGGGGAAGGAGCAGGAGGAGGGGAAAGAGACAGCTGGGCACACTGCAGAGGGTACCCATGCTGCTTGCCTCTCATCTGTTCAGCGTGTCTGGGCTGTAGAGGAGGAGGAGGATCCTGAAAGTCATCTTCCCAGTGAGGACAGCCATGTCTTGCGTACCGGCACCCTGGCACACATGGCTGACTTCATGTTAGGCTGCCTTTCTCGTGACCCTCGCGTTAGACGCATTCTGGCCTACACGGATTACTGGGTGTACACCCTTCGAGACCCATGGTACAAGGAGAACCTTTCCACTCTCATTCCCGAAGAGGAAAGGGGTACGAGAGTGATGCAATACGACAGGGCCCTGGTGGAAAAGGTGATGCTAAACTTCCCATCTGACAGCGCTAGCGGCAGAAGGCGCAGTTCCGAGGGCCAAGTAGCAGGGGAGGCGCGGACATCAGGCAGCATGTCCAACGCAGGCAGGGGAACACTCTCCAAGGCCTTTGCCAGCTTTATGGCTCCCCACAAGACTGTGTCACCACTACCCAGTAAAGGCTAAGTCAGAGGGAGCACTGTAAAAAGATGGTGAGGGAGTACGTAGCTGATCGTACCACCGTCCTCTGTGATGCCTCTGCTCCATACAACTACTGGGTGTCAAAGCTAGACATGTGGCACGAACTCGCGCTGTATGCCCTGGAGGTGCTGGCTTGCACTACCGCTAGCGTCTTGTCAGAGAGGGTGTTTAGTGCAGCTGGGGGAATCATCACGGATAAGCGTACCCACCTGTCAACTACCAGTGCCGACATGCTTAAACTCATAAAGATGAACAAAGCCTGGATTTCCCCAGACTTCTCTTCTCCACCGGCGGAAGATTCTTTTCGCTGCAACCGAATAAATAAGCCTTTCTATTACCGGAAAAAAGGGGGAATTAGTTTTGTCAATCACTCTCGGATATAAGTCCTCCTCCTTCTACTCCTCCACCTGAAACAACATGTCATCACACTGAACTGCCAATTTTTCTGCGGCCCAAATTGCTCTGCTTACAATTTTTTATCAATTTTTCAAAGTTTCAAAAGTATTGATACTTTACCAGAAACCAATTTTTTTCACTGAGCTGCCTCTAGGCTCTGTTGCAAATTAAGCAACAGCGAGCTGTATCTTTAAAAAATATTTCTGGGTTTCACCTGCCCTCTCGGTTGATAAACTTTTCAGAGGTACACTTGTACTCTTGGTAGACTAATTTTTCTGGCCCTCGCCTATACTGTTATCTAACTAATTTTTCCAGACTTCGCCTACACTCATGGTACACCAATGTTTCAGGGGTTCGCCTATACTCTTGCTACTGAAATGTTACAGGGGTCTGCCTATACTTCTGCTACAGAAATGTTACTGGGGTCTGCCTATACTATTACTACAGAAATGGTACTGGGGTCTGCCTATACTTCTACTACAGAAATGGTACTGGGGTCTGCCTATACTGCTGCTACAGAAATGTTACAGGGGTCTGCCTATACTACTGCTACAGAAATGGTACTGGGGTCTGCCTATACTGCTGCTACAGAAATGTTACAGGGGTCTGCCTATACTTCTACTACAGACATGTTACTGGGGTCTGCCTATACTTCTACTACAGAAATGGTACTGTGGTCTGCCTATACTGCTGCTACAGAAATGTTACTGAGGTCTGCTTATACCTTTGGTACTGAAATGTTACAGGGGTCTGTTTATACTATGGGTGCAAACAGACTTGCCATCGCAGTGTTTTACCTATCTGGCCCCAAAACACTGACTGACTAGGGCATGGCGTGTGGGCCGAGGCCAATATGTATTTTCTCTCGCGTTACCACAGTTATCCGGGGCACTGCTTTGGGCCAAACGAGGAGCAATACTGCACTAATGAGATGTTCACATTTGCACTAGCATCGGAGTCCGCTCTATGCCCGCGATTGCTGAGGGTTTGTGCAGAGGCCTATGTGCTCGGCGCAGTGAAAGTCTGCCATGTTTTGGCACTCTGATTTCTTCATGGTTCATGTCTTGGGTTGCCTAGGACCCACCTATGCTGTGGGTTCTCACAGACTTTCCATAGCGGTGTTTTACCTGTCTGGCACAAAGTTACTGACTGACTTGGGTAGGATGCAGAGTGCAGATGGCTTTCCCCTTACTTTGTCGATAAGGTATCCGGCACTCAAACAGAATAAGTAGTGTGTGGAGACATGGATTCCCCATTGCTATGTCACTTGCGGCACCTTGGCCCACACAAGGTGTTTGCTGGGACCGAGCCTGACCCAGGGCCCGCTTATATACATCCCACACAGACTATAGCGGCATTGCGGAGATGTATGGAAGTGCTGGGCTGGCACCTGAGTCCCCTTTATGCTCACGTTTGCGGCTCTTGACAATTTTGCGACGGAGGTGGCATGGGATTGGAATGATGATCGTACGTCAATTTATCATCGATTCTCAACAGCATTGTGGGCTATCGCCCCCCCCTTTCAAAGAGGGTTGCTGCCTGGCCCTGCAGTGCCTCCGGTTCCTCCTCATTGCAGATGCACTTAGAAATAGATATGAGGGTGGTGTAGCTATGAAGGCTGCGCAGGGAAACCTTTGTGGGCGCTGTGGATGCAGGGTCGTGCGGGGGGTTGGGCAGCATGTAACCCAGGCAGTTATTGTGCTTGGTTGGAGGTAGTGTGGTGCTTAGCTAAGGTGTGCCTTGCTAATGAGGGTTTGTCCGAAGTAAAAATTGTTAGGGGAGGTGGGGGGGGGGGGGGGGGGTCAGACTCTTGCCCCTATTGTGGCTTAATAGTGGGTGTTTCCATGACTTTCGGTTGTTTTCCAGAGTTTCACAAGTGAAGACCTATGCGGAGCATCGGTCATATACAAAAATGCTCGAGTCGCCCATTGACTTCAATGGGGTTCGTTACTCGAAACAAGCTCTCGAGAATCGCGAAAAGTTCAACTCGAGCAATGAGCACCCGAGCATTTTGGTGCTCGCTCATCTCTAATCCTTATCTCTTGCCTGTCCTTTTGTAAGGTGCAGATAAATAGGTGACAAACTGACTTAGAATAGACATACACATTAGATGTAAACCGGCTGAACCTGTCGACTAGAGAAGAGTAACATTTTGAAAAGTTCGGTTCAGCTGGTTTTCCAAATTTTGTCAAAAAGTTTGGTTTGGATTAGTTTGAACCAAAAGTTCATAAAAACCTTCAAAACAATCTCAAAGAGCATGGTTGTAGTTCAATGGATGTAGCTCCGTGATTAGCACTTATGCATTGCCATGCTGAAGTCCTAGGTTCTAATCTGACCAAGTATTGGAAAACTCTATGCAGGTGTTGTCCTCTGCTAACCACTGAACCATCAGGTTCCTTATCTAGAGAAGAACCAGAAGATGAAACTTTCAAACTTCATGCAGATATTGTCTTTGGTCAGATTTGAACCTGGGACTCCACCACTGCAATACAACAGAGCTAACCACTATAACCACCATGCTACTTCTTTGTGCTTCCTCCTTTTTCTTCTTCTTACTTCTTCTTCCTCTTTCCTCCTCCTGTACCATGTCTCCGTGTGACCTCCAAAGATCCTTATCAGATGCCTATGTATTTAAGGGTTTAATGACCCTTTGTCCTGAATGGGTTAACATTATAAACCTGTCATGAAGGCTGACTCTACTTTTTTCCTGTATGTGCGCCAGTGGTCTACTTCTCCAATATTTTCAAACAGGAAACATAAATCCCCCCACACACCTGGTTAGATGTCTTGTGGCCAGCGGATATAAATCTTCATTCTATTTTGAAAGTTGTGGCCAAAACCAATAAAGAAACCTCTGAGCTGATGACAGAACCCTACCTTCCTCTACGAAATGCAGCAGATAAACGTTACACTGTCCAGTTTATTTCTCACCTCGGTCTTATGGTTACACATCCTCCATAGCTGGGATCTTTTATATTCTATAATTGCAAAACTGAATTGCATGGATTCAACAAGGCCTGAGAGCCATTCAGGTGTAGGTGCCATCATTTTCCTTACTGAGAAGAATTGAAGAACCCGTCAATCCAACGAAGGCCGGTGATACATTGTGAACATTGTCTTAGAATGCTTCCATGGCAACATGGAACCTCTTAAATAAATGATTCCACTTGACCCATCTCAGGTTCTCATTTGCAAGAGCTTCATTATTACCACCTGGAAATTTTTTGTGTGCTCATAAAGCAATGATGAACACAACCTATAGATTGTCCCTTGTAATCAATATTGGAGTGTTAATAATAATAGTTTTTATTTATGTAGCGCCAACATATCCAACAGCGCTTTACAATTTTAGGAAAATATACACAAAATTAATCATAACATACAGTATTAAATTGATGCAAAGCTTGAACAACAGGGGTGAGGGCCCTGCTCACAAGAGCTTACAGACTATAAGATACATATATGGTACTATACATAAAGCTGTATGTCGATTGCTAGTCATATTTGTGCATAAACAGGTAAGAGGTGCAATGGGACATGTGAGGGATGCAGGTGGGTTTCCTATGAGTTGTGTAAAGGCAGGGTGGATGAAGAAGTGTTTAGATTGGGAAATATGGTAAGTCTCCCTACAGAGATGTGTTTTTAGGGCTTGCTTAGAGCTGTGGCTGTTCAAAATTAATCTCATTGTCTGGGGTAGTGCGTTCCAGAGAACTGGTGCAGCTCAGGAAAAATCTTGGAGGCAGAAGTGAGAGGTTCGGATTAAAGAGGAATATAGTCTAAGATCATTAATGAAGCATAGAGCACAGGTAGGGTGGTAGACAGAGATGAGGGAGGAGATTTATGGTGGCGCAGCGTTGTAGAGGGCTTTAAGGATGAGAATGATGAGTTTAAATTGTATTCTATATTTGGTGGGGAACCAGTGCAGAAACTGGCATAGGGTTGGAACATCAATATAGTGACTGGCACAGGGTGGAGGCATCAGTGTAGCGGCTTGACAGAAAGATGAGCCTAGTTCAGTAATGGGCAACCTTTTGAGCTCGGTGTTTCAAAATTCGCCAAAAAACGGAGCATAACTCGGGTGGTGTGTCACTTCGAGAAAAAAATCCATAAATTCACGATATTTATAGTTTAAATAACAAAAATGTATAATTGTAATGTATTTAATAAACCCAAAACACCCATCGCACAGGCCCTCGCCTCTCGCTGCCTCCCCCTCACTTATCTTAGTAATGATGAGCCCCCAGTGGTTACAGCACCCCCCAGCAGCGACAGCACCACCCAGAGCGGCCCCAACAGCAGCGACAGCACCACCCAGAGCGGCCCCAACAGCAGCAACAGCACCACCCAGAGCGGCCCCAACAGCAGCGAAGGCACCACCCAGAGCAGCCCCCCCAACAGCGACAGCACCACCCAGAGCAGCCCCCCCAGCAGCGACAGCACCACCCAGAGCGGCCCCCCCAGCAGCGACAGTACCACCCAGAGCGCCCCCCCAGCAGCGACAGCACCACCCAGAGCGTCCCCCCCCAGCAGTGACAGCACCACCCAGAGCGGCCCCCCCCAGCAGCGACAGCACCACCCAGAGCGGCCCCCCCCAGCAGCGACAGCACCACCCAGAGCGCCCCCCCCCAGCAGCGACAGCACCACCCAGAGCGGCCCCCCCCAGCAGCGACAGCACCACCCAGAGTGGCCCCCCCCAGCAGCGACAGCACCACCCAGAGCGGCCCCCCCAGCAGCGACAACACCACCCAGAGTGGCCCCCCAGCAGTATCGGTCCCCCAGCATTACCTGCCCTCCACAGCAGTATCCGCCCTCCTTACAGCACCCCCCCAGTAGTATCTGCCCCCCCTTACAGCAGCTCCCCCCAGTAGTATCTGCCCCCCCTTACAGCAGCCCCCCCAGCAGTATCTGCCCCCCCTTACAGCAGCTCCCCCGAGCAGTATCTGCCCCCCCTTACAGCAGCCCCCCCCAGCAGTATCTGCCCCCCTCACAGCGGACCCCCCATTATCTGCCCACCTTACAGCGCCCCCCCAGCAGTATCTGCCCCCCTTACAGCGCCCCCCCAAGCAGTATCTGCCCCCACTTATAGCGGGCCCCCCCCAGCATTACCTGCGCCTCTTACAGCGCCCCCCACACCCCAAGCAGTATCTGCCCCCCCTTATAGCGGGCCCCCCCAGCATTACCTGCCCTTCTTACAGCGGCCCCAGCGGTGACTGCCCCCCATGAGACCCCCGTACGTACCTCGTGGATGCTCCGCTCCTCCTGTGCCCGACGCCCTCCAGCAGCGATGATCTCCCGCGCACACTGTGACGTCAGTGTGTTGCAGGATGCCTCTTCCCCTGGACGTTCCCACGGAACCAACAGGTAAGAGACGTTGGGGGACGGGGGGGGGATCCTGGCTGCACACTGACATCACAGTGTGCGCCGGGATCAGCGCTGCTAGTAGTGCTGGTTAGTGAATACCAGCAGGGGAGTCACGGCCCCTGCCGGTATTCATTAACGGGGGAGCGGCCGCGTGTCAGTGACTATGGCTACACGTGTCAGTGCAGTGGATAAGAGCAACAATTAGAGTTTTTGATGTCTCCATAGTGAGGAAAGGGCAAATTTGGTAGATGTTTTTGAGGTAGAGGTGACAAAAGTGGTATGATGGTACCATAGACTGAGATGGAGATATCAGGTTTAGTTCAGTTAGTAGATGGTGCAAACACAAGAAGTTTTGTTTTTAAGAGATTCAGTTTTAGATAGAGAGACAACATAGTGTTAGAAACAGCAGACAGACAATCACTAGTGGTTGGTAGTAGCGAAGCTGTTACGTCACAGGAAAAAGTATATAAATGGGTATTATCAGCGTAAAGAGAGATTAGAGATGGGTCAGAAGTTGGCAGCACAAGACAAGTCAAGAGATGATTTCTTTAACCCTTTCCAATCCATTTATTTTTTCTCACCCATTCTCCCCAGCTCCAAATAAATTGGAGCTGGGGAGAATGGGTGAGAAAAAATACATTTTCCCTGCACCTTCCTGAACTGACAGTTCAGGAGGGTGCAGATGCTCACTGCACCGTGGGGGATCCTGCTTACCTGTCCAGTGTCTTCCACATTCTCCTTCTGCCTCCCGGCTCGGCGATCATGTGACCGCTGGGGTCAGGTGGCATCCAGCGGTCACATGATCGCCGAGCCCGGAGACAGAAGGGAGAATGCGGAAGACGCCGGACAGGTAAGCAGGTTCCCCCACGGTGCAGGCTCCCAGCTCGGCGTTCATGTGACCGCCGGGGGTCAAGTAACTCCGGCGGTCACATGATCGCCGGCCGGATCTCTATGCATTGCATAGCGCTAATTGAGCGCTATGTAATGTGTAAAGGAGAAGGCAGAAAGGGTTAAAAACCCTTTCTGCCTTCTCCTCGGGGGTCCTCGATGAGGACCAGTGCAGGAGTGTATCTGCACCCGATGTGTCTGACGATTGGGTGCAGAGCCACTCCTGCACTGCAGTGTCGGGCCTGACCTGACATCGGAGCTGTGGAGGGAAATGATGATGTCGGGGCAGGCCCGACATTGGACTGGAAAGGGTTAATAATGGGGATATGACAGCATGTTTAAAAGGAGGAGGGAAAGATGATAGAAAAAAAGAGTCAGGTTAAATATTTTTAGGTGACCGATGACATCTGGGGAGAGACATTTAGGAAGGTGAGAAGGAATAGGGTCGCTAATGCAGGTAGTAGGGTGAGAAGAAAATAAGAGCCTGGAGACGACTTTTTCTATTGTTGAGGAAAATGCTGAGAATGAACTGAAGGAGGTGCAGGAGAGAAAAGGATCAAAGCCAATCAGAAATTGGGAAGCAATGTCCTACTAGATGTTGTCAATTTTGTCACCATCCAGATCTTAGAATGGTGCTGAGTGGTCTGTGAAAGTGATTATTTTCTTGCATGTCCAAAGATGTCTCCTGCGTCACACTGCCTTTCCGAGATGCCTTTTTATATACTCCAAGCAACACCTAACATTCTCATCTTCTGAGACAGCACCATTCATCCATCAAAGCACTGACACCTTGGGGCACATGAACTTAATAAAACTGTTAACAGCAAAAAATGCAACACCATGTTAGGGGCTCCTTGTTACACTTGACCAGCAGGCTTCTTCTTACACTGTAAACATTAGCCGTTTCCAATCCTAGTCAAGATGTTTGGTTTGGCTCCATGCTGCAGAGGGGAAGATGAACTTGAGCATACTCCACTGCTCCCTGGGAAGGAGAGAGGTTGCGTCTGGCCCTAGCTTCTTTGAATATATCTCCATTCACCTCCACACGCCTTTTCATAGTGTGACATAAGTCTGGCCTGACAGCACTTCAGCCAAGAGTTGGCACCATCACTCACCAACTTTCTGAAGCTTATTACTAGAGATGAGCGAATGTACTCGTCCGAGCTTGATACTCGTTCGCGTATTAGCGTGTTCGAGATGCTCGTTACTCGAGCCGAGCACCACGCGATGTTCGAGTTACTTTCACTTTCATCTCTGAGACGTTAGCGCGCTTTTCTGGCCAATAGAAAGACAGGGAAGGCATTACAACTTCCCCCTGCGACGTTCAAGCCCTATACCACCCCCCTGCAGTGAGTGGCTGGCGAGATCAGGTGTCACCCGAGTATATAAATCGGCCCCTCCCGCGGCTCGCCTCAGATGCATTCTGACAGAGATCAGGGAAAGTGCTGCTGATGCTGGAGCTGCTATAGGGAGAGCGTTAGGAGTGATTTTAGGCTTCAAGAACCCCAACGGTCCTTCTTAGGGCCACATCTGACCGTGTGCAGTACTGTTGAGGCTGCTTTTAGCAGTGTTGCACAATTTTTTTTTTGTATATCGGCCGTGCAGAGCATTGCGTCCTCAGTCTGCAGTCATTGTACAGAGTATAGGGCCAGTACTGGTGAGGCAGGGAAAGAGATATTCAGGCTATATACGCAGTGGGCTTTTTCCAAAAAATTGATCGCCGTCATCCCGCCAGAGGGAAACAGTATACATAATATTATACGCTGCCTAAAGTATCTATCTGCTGGGGGTTGTAGTCCTAATTAATACGCAGCTAAGCGTTACAGCAGGCTTGCGCAAAATTGTTTCCTGGATCTGCTGTCTCTGTTACATGATCGCCGTCATCCCGCCAGAGGGAAAGAGTATACATAATATTATACGCTGCCTACAGTATCTATCTGCTGGGGGTTGTAGTCCTAATTAATACGCAGCTAAGCGTTACAGCAGGCTTGCGCAAAATTGTTTCCTGGATCTGCTGTCTCTGTTACATGATCGCCGTCATCCCGCCAGAGGGAAACAGTATACATAATATTATACGCTGCCTACAGTATCTGTCTGCTGTATCAGCTCAGCATTTTAAAAAAATAGAAGCAAAATACTTAAGGCCTACTACTGGCCTTTGGCCACTTGACTGCTTCTGCACTGTGAATTCCACTAGCTCAGTCATACGCACCTACGTCTCACTACAGGCGTGCTCAAAATTGTTTCCTGGCTCTGCTGTGCGTTCCGTAAGCGAAGTCAGTCTCCAACCACAGGCCAATAAGCGGCACATTTAATTACAGCGTTCTGTTTCTGCACTACTGGTAATACAGCATGCTGAGGGGTAGGGGTAGGCCTAGAGGACGTGGACGCGGGCGAGGACGCGGAGGCCCAAGTCAGGGTGTGGGCACAGGCCGAGCTCCTGATCCAGGTGTATCGCAGCTGACTGCTGCGGGATTAGGAGAGAGGCACATTTCTGGCGTCCCCACATTCATCTCACAATTAATGGGTCCACGCGGTAGACCTTTATTAGAAAATGAGCAGTGTGAGCAGGTCCTGTCGTGGATGGCAGAAAGTGCATCCAGCAATCTATCGACCACCCAGAGTTCTGCGCCGTCCACTGCTGCAACTCTGAATCCTCTGGCTGCTGCTCCTCCTTCCTCCCAGCCTCCTCACTCCATTACAATGACACATTCTGAGGAGCAGGCAGACTCCCAGGAACTGTTCCCGGGCCCCTGCCCAGAATGGCCAGCAATGGTTCCTCTCCCACCGGAGGAGTTTGTCGTGACCGGTGCCCAACCTTTGGAAAGTTCCCGGGGTCTGGGGGATGAGGCTGGGGACTTCCGGCAACTGTCTCAAGAGCTTTCAGTGAGTGAGGAGGACGATGACGATGAGACACAGTTGTCTATCACTGAGTTAGTAGTAATTGGAGTAAGTCCGAGGGAGGAGCGCACAGAGGATTCGGAGGAAGAGCAGCAGGACGATGAGGTGACTGACCCCACCTGGTTTGCTACGCCTACTGAGGACAGGTCTTCAGAGGGGGAGGCAAGTGCAGCAGCAGGGCAGGTTGGAAGAGGCAGTGCGGTGTCCAGGGGTAGAGGCAGGGCCAGACCGAATAATCCACCAACTGTTTCCCAAAGCACCCCCTCGCGCCATGCCACCCTGCAGAGGCCGAGGTGCTCAAAGGTCTGGCAGTTTTTCACTGAGAGTGCAGACGACCGACAAACAGTGGTGTGCAACCTTTGTCGCGCCAAGATCAGCCGGGGAGCCACCACCACCAGCCTCACCACCACCAGCATGCGCAGACATATGATGGCCAAGCACCCCACAAGGTGGGACGAAGGCCGTTCGCCGCCTCCGGTTTGCACCGCTGCCTCTCTCCCTGTGCCCCATCCTGCCACTGAGATCCAACCCCCGTCTCAGGAAACCTGCGCTACCGTCTCCTGGCCTGCACCCACACCCTCACCTCCGCTGTGCTCGGCCCCATCCACCAATGTCTCTCAGCGCACCGTCCAGCCGTCGCTAGCGCAAGTGTTGGAGCGCAAGCGCAAGTACGCCGCCACGCACCCGCACGCTCAAGCGTTAAACGTGCACATAGCCAAATTTATCAGCCTGGAGATGCTGCCGTATAGGGTTGTGGAAACGGAGGCTTTCAAAGGTATGATGGCGGCGGCCCCGCGCTACTCAGTTCCCAGTCGCCACTACTTTTCCCGATGTGCCGTCCCAGCCCTGCACGACCACGTCTCCCGCAACATTGTACGCGCCCTCACCAACGCGGTTACTGGCAAGGTCCACTTAACAACGGACACGTGAACAAGCACAGGTGGGCAGGGCCACTATATCTCCCTGACGGCACATTGGGTGAATTTAGTGGAGGCTGGGACAGAGTCAGAGCCTGGGACCGCTCACGTCCTACCCACCCCCAGAATTGCGGGCCCCAGCTCGGTGGTGGTATCTGCGGCGGTGTATGCTTCCTCCACTAAACCACCCTCCTCCTACGCAACCTCTGTCTCGCAATCAAGATGTGTCAGCAGCAGCACGTCGCCAGCAGTCGGTGTCGTGCGGCACGGCAGCACAGCGGTGGGCAAGCGCCAGCAGGCCGTGCTGAAACTACTCAGCTTAGGAAAGAAGAGGCACACGGCCCACGAACTGCTGCAGGGTCTGACAGAGCAGCCCGACCGCTGGCTTGCGCCGCTTAGCCTCCAACCGGGCATGGTCATGTGTGACAACGGCCGTAACCTGGTGGCGGCTCGGCAGCTCGGCAGCCTCACGCACGTGCCATGCCTGGCCCACGTCTTTAATTTGCGGGTTCAGCGCTTTCTGAAAAGCTACCCATGCGTGTCAGACCTGCTCGGAAAGGTGCGCCGGCTCTGCGCACATTTCCGCAAGTCCCACACGGACGCTGCCACCCTGCAACATCGGTTTCATCTGCCAGTGCACCGACTGCTGTGCGACGTGCCCACACGGTGGAACTCTACGCTCCACATGTTGGCCAGGCTCTATGAGCAGCGTAGAGCTATAGTGGAATACCAACTCCAACATGGGCGGCGCAGTGGGAGTCAGCCTCCTCAATTCTTTACAGAAGAGTGGGCCTGGTTGGCAGACATCTGCCAGGTCCTTGGAAACTTTGAGGAGTCTACCCAGATGGTGAGTGGCGATGCTGCAATCATTAGCGTCACCATTCCTCTGTTATGCCTCTTGAGAAGTTCCCTGCAAAGCATAAAGGCAGACGCTTTGCGCTCGGAAACAGAGCCGGGGGAAGACAGTATGTGGCTGGATAGTCAGAGCACCCTCCTGTCTATATCTCAGCGCGTTGAGGAGGAGGAGGAGCATGAGGAGGATGAGGAGGAGGGGGAAGAGACAGCTTGGCCCACTGCTGAGGGTACCCATGCTGCTTGCCTGTCATCCTTTCAGCGTGTATGGCTTGAGGAGGAGGAGGAGGATCCTGAAAGTGATCTTCCTAGTGAGGACAGCCATGTGTTGTGTACAGGTACCCTGGCACACATGGCTGACTTCATGTTAGAATGCCTTTCTTGTGACCCTCGCGTTACACGCATTCTGGCCACTACGGATTACTGGGTGTACACACTGCTCGACCCACGGTATAAGGAGAACATTTCCACTCTCATACCCGAAGAGGAAAGGGGTTCGAGAGTGATGCTATACCACAGGACCCTGGCGGACAAACTGATGGTAAAATTCCCATCCGACAGCGCTAGTGGCCGAAGGCGCAGTTCCGAGGGCCAGGTAGCAGGGGAGGCGCAGAGATCAGGCAGCATGTACAGCACAGGCAGGGGAACACTCTCTAAGGCCTTTGACAGCTTTCTGGCTCCCCAGCAAGACTGTATCACCGCTCCCCAGTCAAGGCTGAGTCGGCGGGAGCACTGTAAAAGGATGGTGAGGGAGTACGTAGCCGATCGCACGACCGTCCTCCGTGACGCCTCTGCCCCCTACAACTACTGGGTGTCGAAGCTGGACACGTGGCCTGAACTCGCGCTGTATGCCCTGGAGGTGCTTGCTTGTCCTGCGGCTAGCGTCTTGTCAGAGAGGGTGTTTAGTGCGGCTGGGGGAATCATCACAGATAAGCGTACCCGCCTGTCAACCGATAGTGCCGACAGACTTGCACTCATCAAGATGAACAAAGCCTGGATTTCACCAGACTTCTCTTCTCCACCAGCGGACAGCAGCGATACCTAAACAATACGTAGGCTGCACCCGCGGATGGAAGCATTGTTCTCTATCACCATCAAAAACGTGGACCTTTTAGCTTCATCAATCTGTGTATAATATTCATCCTCCTCCTCCTGCTCCTCCTCCTGAAACCTGACGTAATCACGCCGAACGGGCAATTTTTCTTAGGCCCACAAGGCTCAGTCATATAATTTTTGTAAACCATTTTTATACGTTTCAATGCTCATTAAAGCGTTGAAACTTGCACCTGAACCAATTTTTATTTTAACTGGGCTGCCTCCAGGCCTAGTTACCACTTAAGCCACATTAACCAAAGCGATTAATGGGTTTCACCTGCCCTCTTGGTTGGGCATGGGCAATTTTTCTGAGGTACATTAGTACTGTTGGTACACCAATTTTTTGGGGCCCTCGCCTACAGTGTAATCCAATTAATTTTTTGCCCACCTGCATTAAAGCTGACGTTACATCCGCTGTGCTGGGCACTGCAATGGGATATATTTATGTACCGCCGGTGGGTTCCAGGGAGCCACCCATGCTGTGGGTCCACAGGGAGTTGTAACTGCATGTGTCTACTTCTAAAGAACCCCAGTCTGACTGGGGCATGCAGTGTGGGCCGAAGCCCACCTGCATTTAACATGACATTACGTCAGCTGTGATGGGCAATGCAATGGGATATATTTATGTACCGCCAGTGGCTTCCTGGCACCCACCCATGCTGTGGGTCCACAGGGAGTTGTAACTGCATGTGTCCACCTCTAAAGAACCCCAGTGTGACTGGCGCATGCAGTGTGGGCCGAAGCCCACCTGCATTTAATCGGACGTTACCTCAGCTGTGATGGGCACTGCAATGGGATACATTTATGTACAGCCGGTGGGTTCCAGGGAGCCACCCATGCTGTGGGTGCACACGGAATTCCCATTGCGGAGTTGTACCTGCCTGTGACTATTTATAAAAAACCGCGGTCTGACTGGGGCATGCAGACAGCTTGACAGAATGAATAGTGTGTGGCACATAGGTTCCCCATTGCTATGCCCACGTGTGCAGCTCCTGATGGCGGTGGCGCAGGATTATAGTTCTCATTGCTTCTGTACAGCATTGTGGGCTATCGCCCCGCCCCTTTTAAAGAGGGTCGCTGCCTAGCCGTGCCAACCCTCTGCAGTGCGTGCCTGTAGTTCCTCCTCATGGCAGACGCACTTATAAATAGAATAGACAGAGGGTGGTGTGGCATGAGTGCAGCTGAAGGCTGCGCTGGGACACTTTGGTGTGCGCTGTGGACACTGCGTCGTGCGGTGGTGGTGGTGGGGGGGGGGGGGGGGTTGGGCAGCATGTAACCCAGGAGAAGTGGCAGTGGAGTGTCATGCAGGCAGTGATTGTGCTTTGTTGGAGGTAGTGTGGTACTTAGCTAAGGTATGCATTGCTAATGAGGGCTTTTCAGAAGTAAAAGTTGTTGGGGAGGGGGGGCCCACTCTTGCCGCTATTGTGGCTTAATAGTGGGACCTGGGAACTTGAGATGCAGCCCAACATGTAGCCCCTCGCCTGCCCTATCCGTTGCTGTGTCGTTCCCATCACTTTCTTGAATTGCCCAGATTTTCACAAATGAAAACCTTAGCGGAGCATAGGTCCCATACAAAAATGCTCGGGTCGCCTATTGACTTCAATGGGGTTCGTTACTCGAAACGAACCCTCGAGCATCGCGATAATTTCGTCCCGAGTAACGAGCACCCGAGCATTTTAGTGCTCGCTCATCTCTACTTATGACTCACTAGAATACTCAAATAAATCAGTCGTACTTCACCCTTTTCTACTTCTCACTTCATAATCACAGCATTGACTCATTGATGTCATTGACAATGTATAACAATACACTTTGTCACCTTATGATTCATGTAAATATATAGAAAACTGTAAACTACTAAGTATATTTAGGTATAAAAAGGAAGAGAGTTAGGTATCAGGATGCCCTTTACAGGGTGATCACTCTGTTTCTCCTTCCAAATAATGACAGGGTAGACTGGCCAATGCACATTGACTGGATGTGTGAATTGGATACAAAAAATTTCCATCCGATGGTCCAAGTTTACCAATTTTTTTTCTGGATAACTTTGCTAAAGATTGTGCAACCACTGGCTGCTATGGGTGGGCAGGATTTTTTATACATGTGTAGTGGCCCAGAGTCAGTGGGGCCCCTCCATAATGTTTTAGGTCTCTTGTCAGTGTCTTATTTGTGAGCTACATCAGATTCATGTGTATTGGATGTTTGCAGGACTGAAAGGGTTAACGTCTGGTATGTCCTGTCTTGTCTGGAAATGCACAGTTTTGTATGTAGCCTATGTAATCACGTAATGTTGCTTGTTATATGTGTTTGCAAGAGGCAATGCAAGTAGTGCATTAGTGCCCGAGCAAGGAGTGCATTAGTGCCCGAGCAAGGAGTGCATTAGTGCAGAAGGAGTATAGAAGTAGTGTAGAAGTAGTAAAGAGACATGGAGGAGGCCGAGAGATGGTGTTCTGTTACCGCTTCGGCCTACCCTTCAGGAGCAACTTCCTGCCATGACTACTAACAGGAGTGTGTGCGCACACCTAGAGAAGCCGTGCAAACAGGGGCGTAACTATAGAGGATGCAGGGGATGTGGTTGCACCGGGGCCCAGGAGCCTTGGGGGGCCCATAAGGCATCTCTTCTCCATATAGGGAGCTCAGTACTATGAATAAAGCATTATAGTTGGGGGCCCCATTCCAGGTTTTGCATTGGGGCCCAAGAGCTTCAAGTTACGCCTCTGCGTGCAAGAATCGTGTGCGTCCGCAGAAATAAAGGAGCCGCCGGAGAGCGAGAAGAAACAGTGAGTGAATGTCAGGAGAGAGCGAGAGAAAGAGTTACCGGGAGAATCTATTGCCTGCAGAACTAGGACTGTAAAGTTCTGAGTACCCCGTGAATCCTCCTTGCATCACCACTGTGAGAATTGTTTGGATTGTTATCGTTGATTATGTTGAAATAAAGGAACAGAACTGAACATTCTTGCTTCCTTCTCAAGCAAAGATACTGTGTGTGTCGACTATTTTATTTAATCATCCAGCTTCACCGCAGAGGACGGAATGTTGGCGTTACGAGTGACAAACCAGAGTTCAGGTAACCCCACTTCCTGATTTTGCAAGCACTGCTAGCGGTAATGAGGTTGGGTCCCTAGCTACCCTTAGGGAGGAGACAGTAGAGCCCCGTGACAAGGTTTGCATCTCTCTACCCCACTGTCTCCTCAGCTGAGGGCCTGCTCCTCGGATGCTGCACATGGAGTTTCTTCAGCATCTAAACCCAGAATATCAATTTGCATTTAAGGCTTGGTTCACACTGTGTTATGCAGGGTTGTGGGTTCAATCTCCGCTTTGTTCAGGTAGTCGGCTCAAGATCTACTTATCCTTCCGAGGTCAGTAAAATAAGTACCCAGCTTGCTGTGGGGGTAAAAGATGACTAGAGAAGGCAATGGCAAACCACCCAGAAAACGTCATAATGTGACAACACCCTAGGAGTCAGTCATGCCCCTAATCTCTGTGTAAACAGAGCCTAAAGAGTCACTTTAAAATTAGAAGAACCCTCCCATTTTTTGTATCGTAGATTTTGAATTTATGTCTCACGTGAATATATTTGGCGCAGAACTAAGTCGCCTTAAGTGCATTTTAACCCCTTAGGGACATCACTAATTTTAGCCTTAAGAGACAGTAAATCTTATCCCCTTGTGTTCCAGTTATATGACACGTATTTTGTGGGTCCAGTTCTACTTTTTATAGGAACCAATTTTGGA
Organism: Eleutherodactylus coqui; assembly: GCF_035609145.1. Taxonomy (NCBI): domain Eukaryota; kingdom Metazoa; phylum Chordata; class Amphibia; order Anura; family Eleutherodactylidae; genus Eleutherodactylus; species Eleutherodactylus coqui. The sequence continues at coordinate 72,738,287 of NC_089837.1, read as the reverse complement.
TACATAGAATGTATTCAATATAATTTATAATGGAAAAAAAGGCTATTTTCATCATTGTTTTAATTATACCGTGCTCACACTGTGGTAAAATGATTATTATACTTTTATTCTATGGGTTATTACAATTAAGACAACACCTAATTTATATCGAGGTTTTAATATGTTTTACCACTTTTGCACAATATAAACAATTTTTAATTAACAAAAATACTTTTTGTGTGGCGCCACATTCCAAGACCACACTTGTAGTGTTTATTGGTACCATTTTGCAGTATTAATGACTTTTGAATTAATTTTTAGTCGTGTTTTGGGAAAGTGGAATGATCAGAAAACTGCTATTTTGGCCTTTTTTTTTTTTAAAGCTTTTTTAAATAGACTTTACTGCGCTGGATAAACAATGTAATATTTTATAGTGCGGATGTTATGGGTGTGGCAATACCACTTTTACACTGTTTTTTTTGTTCTTTTTATTTTTTCAATGTTTAAAGCCCTGTGTAAGCAGAAAAAGGTTTTACAATTTTTTTCTGTAAAAATGTTTAGATGCCATGGTCAATGTCTGCAGCATTTGTGGGGTTAAATTATGTAGAAGAGTGATTAGATGAGCAAGTCCCCATTATTTCACTTCTTTCCTGGGGAAAACACTGTATGTGATAATCAGAGGGCAATTTTGCTCTCTGAGTGATGTGGGGTTGATAACATGAACAAAAATGACTAATGTGAAGATTTGCACAATGTACACTTAGGCCTTAGTCAGACGGGCGTTTTTAGCCGCGATTTGCGCATGCGCATGCGTCCGGCGATTTTATAAAACCATTGCTTTGCAATGGTATCGGACACATGAGCGCTTTTTATGCGCTCGTCCGATAAATTATAGAACAGAAATCGCAGATCGCACCTATCTGCGATCTGCGATTCCTGTTCTCTTCTCTATATGCGCTCAATGGGGCCGGCGGCGGCAGCGCTGACCCCATTGAGAACATATAGAAGACAAATCATTCTTCTCTGCCACAGCTGTAACAACTGTGACAGAGAAGAACGATGTTTGCCCATTGAATTCAATGGAGCCGGCAATACAGCCGCTCCATTGAAAGCAATGGGCTGCCGGTGTGCGCGGGGTGAATTGTCGGGAAGGGCTTAAATATATAAGCCCTTCCCTGCAATTCATCCTAAAATGTGTTAAAATAAAAAAAAATTGTATACTCACCTTTCCACTGCAGCCGGAGTCCAGCCGCGGCCGCTGTCAGTTCTCCTGAACTGCTTCTCGGCACTAATCAGCCGGCGGGGCTTTAAAATCCCTGCCTGCTGAATGATCTGCCTCTGATTGGTCACAGCCCTGACCCATCAGAGGCAGGTTTCACTCACACACCCATTCATTAATTCATGAATGGGTGAGTGACTGCTGCCTCTCAGCGCTGAGCCAATCAGGGGCAGGTCTGACTCACATCCATTCATGAATTCATGAATGAGTGTGAGTGAGACATGCCTCTGATTGGCTCAGCGCTGAGCCAATCAGGGGGCAGGTCTGACTCACACCCCCTTCACACCCACTGCAGGACGGCCGCGCGGAGCTCCGGCTGCCGGGAGAAGGTGAGTATATATATATTTTTTATTTTTACACATTTTAGGATGAATTGCAGGGAAGGGCTTATATATTTAAGCCCTTCCCGACAATTCATCCCGTGATCGCCCGCAGCGCATTGCTTTAAATGGAGCCGGCTCTATTGCCGTCTCCATTGAATGCAATGCGCTGGACAGCTCCGGCCCGTTTCTAATGAAACGCGGCTAGGAGCAGATTTTCGGGCGATTTGCGGGCGACTTGCGCGCACCGGTCACGCGATTTGCGGATGCGCATCTGTCATGCGATCCGCAAATCGCGCGAAAAATCGCCCGTCTGACTAAGGCCTAAGGCAGTATTTTCAGGTTACTCTTTAAAAACACATATAACTGGCCTCTCTTTTTCTGCATGTATTTTATGCTATAACATTTTTTTTTCAGGCTGCCCACTGTCCTGGGCTGACAAAACACATTTTCATTTACTTCCATCAATATGATATCAATAAGAACAAAGTGTGATTTTTTTGATTTCGAGCTAGAACCATAACTCAGTATGAAAAGAGAGCAGATAAAAGCCTACTTTTCTCCCAAAGTGTTTTCCGCTGCATGAGCTTCTGCCCGGTCCAGTGAACACATCGGTAAAACATTTTAAATAATTTGTGAGCACTAACAGCATACAGCATCTAATTGCCAAAATATTATAATCCCAACAGCACTCCGGCGCATAGTCTGAAATGCCAGAATGGAAGAGGACCTGATTTAGTAAATGTTTCATGCTGCTACTGGAAACTCAGTTCTGAAGCTTTGTGTCTCTATGTGCCTGGAATTGGGAGCCTTGACATCCTGCTCTACTTGTAAGATACAGAATAATACCAGAAAATAACAAATCACAGCATAAAACAAGACTCGGAACAATTGTATTATAACCAAAGGTTAGGCCCATTGCACACGGACAGATTTTTGCTGTGGAATTCGCGGCCAGACGCCCGCCGCCAATTCTGCAGCAATGTCCGGCCATAGTATGCAATGTAAAATGATTCTTCCATGCACAAGAGCGAAAAAGTACTTGCGATTTCCGCTCGCGGAGTAAGAATCGCAGCATGGTCTATTTTTGAGCGATACTCACATGGACGGATTCCATTGCAGTCAATGGAAGCAGTCCAACCTGCAGGGATTCTGAAATGTCAATTTCAAAATTGCCGTGGAGGCACGTAATTGCCGGCTTGATGGCGCGTCATTCTCTGCACTGTTAACCACGCTGCTGAGATGCAGGAATTTTGCGGTGAATGAGCTACTCTATGCTCCGTGGAGCAACCCGTTCACATGTCCGTGCTGCGAGCAGTGTGCTGCCACGACTCCCATGGGAGCCTGTGGTCAGCACTACGGACAGCACCGCAGCACGGAGCTGATAGGTGAGTTGGCACTCGCTGTTCTATCTTTTTTCCGCGCTGGTAAAAAAGCTCCATGTGAGGGCTTCCGCAGCAACCTATTGATTGCTATAGAAGTGTGGTTTACACGCTGCTGTAGCAGTGTGTAAACCACGCTCATCTGAACAAGGCCTTAAAGGGGTTTTCCAGGCTATTTTTATTGTTAACCATCCTCAGGATCGCTCATGTGTACTGCCAGTACTGGTAATTACAAACAGTGCTACTATTAAAATCAATGAGAGCTGCTCCTGTCCTTACCAGTGCAAGCACAGGGGTGGAGCTACTTTGTACCCTGTGTTTTGCTGGTGACAGTGAACACCCAAACAGCTATTGGTTGGAGTTTCAAGTGGCAGACCCCAACTATTGATGACCTATCCTGAGACAGGCATCCGACAGATCGCACAGCATCAGGCCACATGTGGTTGATCCTAGAGGTAAGCATCGGGTGGCACATCTGACCATCAACAATGTGCCCCAGTGGACCAACTGACCCAGCAGTACAACAGTGGGAAAGTTAGATTTCCACAATGACCATGCGGTGTACCCTGCCTCAACTGGAGTTCAATAGCTGAAGACAGGCAAGTGTGACCCTGAAAATCCAGCATCATCGCCAACAATACCTCACATAGGCCCAGGAAAGACGTCAATGGACCTTGGACATGTTGACAAGAGGTTACTTCTTACTGAACTATACACATGGCTAGGTTCACATCTACATAAACAAGTTGGTATTCAACAACCTGGTGGTGACAATGTCATGGTCTAGAGAGCATTTTACGGGCATGGCCTAGGACCTTTGGTCATCATACCACAATCCTTGAATGATAAATTCAACACGGACCTGTTAGCTAACTATCTGCACACATAGTGCAGGAAATCTTCCCCGACCATAGTGCCATCTTTAAACAGGACAACACTTCATGTTATTAGACTTGGACCACTAGAGAGTGGCTGGAGACAAAATGGCAATGAATTCTCCGCACTGCCTTGACCCCCAAATGACTGGACTGTAACCCCATTGAACATGTTTGGGATATGCTGGAAAGGACTGAGATTTGCTCCCACGTATCCATAAAATGTGCACCAACTAATGGAGCAGTTGCAGTGGGCATAGGTTCAGTTGAAGATGTAAGTTGTGATAGCCCAACAAGGTAGGCCAAATTGCTATTCAGTAGATGTTCCTCATGCAGTGATTCTTCAGTGTATAATACTGGTATCTTTAGTGGTAAGGGGGCTTTGGGGACTCTTCATGTACCAGGGCCTGGGTGTGATGGCTACCTCTGCACCCCCTATAATGACACCGATTTGAAGGCTATTAGACTATTAGATAACTAGAGTAGATCGTTACAGATAACTGCAGAGACATATCTTCTACATACTGTCAGTAAATGTGTACTGCGGAGATAGAGAATACAATGTCTTAATCCCCGAGTAAGATAAGTGCTTCCTACCCTAGAACAGGTCTCTCGGCTCCTTTATGCTGAATGAAGAGCTATTTTTGGCACAGATATGCAAAAATCAAACAGTTTTTAAGTACATGTAATGTGACAAGGTCTGAGCCTAAGGCTAAACACAGCTACGAATTTGCTGCTGTAACCAGGGAAGTATCTCTTTCAATCAAATCACTGGCAAATAGGAAATCACCAGAATCAGATGGTTCTTTTCATGTCATTTGCATTTTGCATAGAGTCTAAATTTACTTCTTTTGAAGAAAAAGGAGAAAGAGAAAGAAAAGACTTGAGTGTGATACTAAGATGACAATGGAGAAGATTGACTAATCAAAGTAGGTCAAAATTGGAGGGTAAATTGGGCAAAAAATGGAGAACATGGCATGTTCCATATTTAACCCCTTAAGGACGCGGCCTATTTTGGCCATGAGGACGCAACAATTTTTGGGGGAATTTTCATCTTCACTTTTCAATAGCCATAACGTTTTTGTTTTTCCATCAACTCGGCCGTATGAGGGCTTGTTTTTGGTGTGGGAAACTGTAGTTTTTATTTGTACCATTTGTAACACATAATAATTTTTTTTGGAGGATTGGGAGAGAAAAGCGCATTCGTTCCGCTAATGTTTTTTTTTATAGAGTTAATCATGCAGCATAAACTACATGATACTTTTTTTACGGGTCGGTACAAATACGAAGATACAAAAATTATTATTTTTTTGGATTTTTCCACTTTTGCACAATAAAAGCCATTGTTTTTTATTATTTTTTTTTGTACAATGTTACATTCAAAGTCCCATAACTTTTGTTATTTTTCCAAGGACGAAGCTCTGTAAGTGCTTGTTTTTTGCATGACAAGCTGTAGTTTTTATCGGTACCATTTTGAGGAACATATGGCTTTTTTGTTCACATCGATTGTGTTTTTGAGGGAGGCAAAATGAACAAAACAAGCAGTTTAGAATTTTTTTTTAAATGTTTTTTTTGCCGTGCAGGATAAATAATGTGTTCATTGGATTGTACAGGTTGTTATGGATACGATGATACCAAATATGTGGGTTTTAATTTTTTTTTCATATAAATGGGAAAGTGCGCATTAAAGGTTTTATTTTACATTATTATTATTTTTTTAAAATATTTTTTATGTTCTTGTAGAAGACTTGAACCATAAAACCAATGATTGCTGTGATAATGCATTACTGTACTTCTGTACTGCAATGCATTATTGCTCATAATAGCGATTGCAGGCTGTGGTAGGCCAGGACAGCAGTGTATGGGGTCCGGTTACCATGGCGGAGTGCCGATGACATCACAGAGGGAGTGTGCTCCCTCTGTGAATCCTTTACATTGTGTGACGTACAGTGATTGAGGCATATAAGGGGTTAAGAGCACGGATCAATGTTCTCATTGATCCCTGCTGTTGCAGCAGGATGGTGCTGGCTTGCTTCTGGGCCTGTGCCATCCATAGAATGCAAGTATTCCCCAGCCGGGACGTAAACATATGTCCTGTGGCTTTAAGAGGTTAAAAATGGATGTGCCTAAGAGGAATCACCAATGCACTCCAGTGTAGACTAAAGGCTCCGTCACACTAGCGTGTTTTCAGTTCATGCGTTGTCCAAGTAAAAAATGGAATACACTCTAACCTCACACGGCCCAATTTTAGTCAATGTGACAAGACACACATTTTTTTTTACCCACGCCGACACATGGATAGCGAGAGAAGTAACTCATGCCAGGCACTACTCTGTTGCGATTTGCGAACCAGACTCGACCATTCAAGTCAATGGGGATATAAAACAACAAACAGCACCATCTGTGTGCCATTTGTTTTTAGGAAGAGATGCAGAAAAAAAGAACTAGGCCTGTTCACAGTTTTTTTGCGGACGCGAACAACAGATGGTGTATGGAAGTTAAGAAACAGGATACACAAAAAAATATGACCCAATTGGATTTTTGCCGATCTGTGGGTTGTGATCGCTGCAACTTGCACAAAGCAACATGACCTCATTCAGTTTGATTACATTGTGAAATCGCAGGTCACACTGCAATCTTTGGCTTTGTACTCGCCCAGAGTTAACGGGGCCCCTCCATAAGTATGAATGTGTTTGTCCCGTGCAATTATATTGTCAGTGTCTTCATTGTCTTTGCATTTAATGTGTATTACACCTCTGCAGCACTGAATGGGTTAATGTCTGGGTTATGTCTTGAAAATGTATCTTGTTGTGTGTCACCTGACCATCTATATATATATAAAGCTGAAAGCCCTCACTGACTCACTGACTCACTCGCCAAAAGTTCTCAACTTCCCGATATCGTAGAAACATGAATTTTGCCACGAGCATAGATCATCTCCAAAATAGGAAAAGTAATTGGGTCCCAACTCGATTATTCAATTCTAGCGCAAAAGAATTGGCGTTGAAATTTTACATACATAATCTAAATCTCTCACTTCCGAATGCCTTAGAAACTTAAAATTTGGCAGGAGCATTGATTATGTCATAAATAGGAAAAGCTAATGGGTCCCAACTCCATTATTCAATTCTATGCGCAAAAGAATTAGCATCCAAATTTTACGTACGGAATCTAATTCTCTCACTTCCCGGTGTCATAGAAACAGGAAATTTGGCACGATCATTGATTATGTCATAAATAGGAAAAGCTAATGGGTCCCAACTCGACTATTCACTTCTATGCGCAAAAGAATTGGCGTAAAAATTTTACGTACGGAATGTAATTTCTTCCCTTTCCGGTGTAATAGAAACAGGAAATTTGGCACGAGCATTGATTATGTCATAAATAGGAAAAGCTGATGGGGCCCAACTTGATTATTCAATTCTAGCGCAAAAGAATTGGCGTCAAAATTTTACGTGCGGAAGGTAATTTTTTCACTTTCCGGTGTCATAGAAACAGGAAATTTGGCACGAGCATTGATTATGTCATAAATAGGAAAAGCTTATGGGTCCCAACTCAATTATTCATTTCTATGCGCAAAAGAATAAGCGTCCAAATTTTACGTATGGAATGTAATTTTTTCACTTTCCGGTGTCATAGAAACGGGAAATTTGGCACGAGCATTGATTATATTATAAATAGGAAAAGCTAATGGGTCCCAACTCGATTATTCAATTCTATGCGCAAAAGAATTGGCATCCAAATTTTACGTGCAGAATGTAATTTTTTCACTTTCCGGTGTCATAGAAACAGGAAATTTGGCACGAGCATTGATTATGTCATAAATAGGAAAAGCTAATGGGTCCCAACTCCATTATTCAATTCTATGCGCAAAAGAATTAGCATCCAAATTTTACGTGCGGAATGTAATTTTCTCACTTTCCGGTGTCATAGAAACGGGAAATTTGGCACGAGCATTGATTATATCATAAATAGGAAAAGCTAATGGGTCCCAACTCGATTATTCAATTCTATGCGCAAAAGAATTGGCGTCAAAATTTTACGTACGGAATGTAATTTTTTCACTTTCCGGTGTCATAGAAACGGGAAATTTGGCACCAGTACCAAATTAACTTGGGCAAAGCCGGGTATATCAGCTAGTGTTTTATATATGTGTATGCAAGGTGTAGTGCAAGGGTCTTCTTGCAAAGGTTTCCTCGCATGTGACAGCTATGGCAGGGGATTCCTTCATCCCCATGGAGATCAATTTACACTGGGTTCCCTTTTTGGAGAAGAGATGCCTTATGAGCCCCCTAAGACTCAGGGGCCCGTGTGCAACCGCATCTCCTATAGTTACGCCAGTGGCAGGACCCATGGGGCTAGTTCTGTGATTGGTGCTGCCTCAAAACAATGTGACTAACTTGCACAGAAATACTATACTTCAGGGGCGTAACTATAGGGGATGCAGTTGCACCCGGGCCCAGGAGCCTTAGGGGGCCCGTAAGGCCTCTCTTCCCCATATAGGGAGCCCAGTACTATGAATAAAGCATTATAGTTGGGGGCCCTGTTACAGGTTTGCATTGGGGCCCAGGAGCTTCAAGTTATGCCTCTGCTATACTCGGTCCTATTATAGTGACACTGCAGCTGGCATTAGTATTGGGACGCAGCCAGGCCAATGTGGCTGTCACCCATACAGAGATCCAGTACATGGTCCCATTACCTTGTGACGGCACTACTGTATGAGCACATTAACTTCCTTTGATTCCGATTGAGGAAAATTGAATGTGACATGTTTCCTCGGGTCCATTTTCCTCTGTTTTCTATTTGGGAGATTGAATGCAATGTTCTTCATGACATTGTTTGTAAATGACTTCATGCCGCCTGGATCCCTTGGAGAAAAACACAATTTAAATATCATTATTGTTACTGTTGAAGCTCTATTGTGGCTACAGAGCGGTAATGCCATCATGTCCTTTGTTTCATGTACACAGGGTATTTAGTGCTCATGCATGGCTATGTTCCTCCGGAGTCCGGGCTTCATTCAGATTGACAGGGACATTAATTGAAGAATCAATAAGCTGTAAAGTACAATTATTTTAACAAAGCTGGAGAAATCATAGCAGCAAGAGGAAAACAAACAGACTGGTCAACGTCTCACAGTGTAAATTGATATGCCGGGCTGCAATTTGTAGAAGAAAAAGTCCTGAACAAGAATGACATTGTATTTGCAGGGTTTTCATTATGGAACTGTGAAGGACAAGAATAATAGTTCTGGCACACAATCCTGATTAACATGCTGATATACACAATTGGGCATTCAGACATATAAGTTGGAGCACCAACATTGTATTCAACTGCAATTTGTTTGACTGGCTGTTCTTCGGAATGATTCTTGACATCCTCCTCTGACCCCTTTCATCAAGAAGTTGTTTACATCTACAGGATCCCATTTTGCTGGATGTTTTTTCTTGACCACACCATTCTCTATAAATTATCCACACCATTGTATGAAAAAATCCAACAAGTTTGGCAGTGAAATCCAGGTCCCGGCTAGTCCAGCACCGATACCAGGCCTTGTCAGATCAGATCAGATCAGATTGCTCAATTTTTGTATTATACCTGATCCATAGAAACCATGTCACTTGACTTTATACAAATGGGAAGATGGAACAATACCTCTGCAGTGGCATCTATTGAAAGACAGCATTCCTGCAAGTCAATGCTGCCTTGTAACAATGACTGGGAATTGTGAGCCAAAGCCAGATGACCATGCACATGCAGATGTTTTGGGGTGATTGCCCCTCATCAGTGTGCAGCAGTTTTCTTGCTTGGCTAGTGGGAGGCCTATAGATGTGGGTCAGGAAGGGTATTATTTCTCCTTAGGGAGAGCACCTTATAAGGCCATTCATGCTCCTACAAATAGGAAGATTGAACAATACCTCTGCAGCGCCAACTATTGGAAGGCAGCATTCCTGCAAGTCAATGTCAGACTTTTTAACACGCCTTGTAACAATGACTGGGAATTGTGAGCCAAAGCCAGATAACCATGCACAGTTGAAAAACCCACATGTCTGTATAACGTCATTGACTGTGATGGGTTAACTGTGCTGTCCATGTATAATCAGCTACAAATGCGGACAGTACAAGGACGTGAAAATCTCCTGCGTGAATAAGCCCTAAGGCCTGCTGATTATATCCACACACCTTAGTTCAACCTTTTGTGCTATAAACTGGGTTTTTTGTGTATTTTACTGGACTTTTTCTGTGTAAGGCCACCTGCACACAGCCGGGTCGATTCCGCATACAGAATCCAGCCCTGGCAGTAGCGGCGTCCACGCGTACGTGCTTTCCCTTTTCTTCATCTGCAGGTGGTCCACATGGCTCACCGTCGGACATGCAAAGTACTGATTTTTTTTTCTTAGAACTCCTGCAGAAGAGCCGTGGATCGAACAGCTTGCATTGACTTCAATGGAAGGCATCCACAGGAAATCTGCTACGATTTTTCCTCTGTGAACAGAAAATCGCAATTGATTTCCGCTCGAGTAAAGTAAAAAGTGATTTTCAATAGCATGTTATGGGCAGCATTTGCTGTGGAATCTGGAGGCGGACGCCTGCTTCGGTTTCAGCAATGCAAATCCACCCTTGTGCAGGCGGCTTAATTCGTCTGAGTTCCAGAGGTGTTCTTTTTCTAGCAGATATTTCACGCATCTCCTTGCGTATTGCGTGCACATTTGCGCACCCCCATTGACTTCTATGGTGGCCTTTGATACGCAAGTATGCAGAAAAGTAGAACATGTTCTATTTTTTTTTAATTTTGCGTGACCGAAATGCACGTGGCAAGAAACGGAAATGTGAATGAACCCATTGGAATCAATGGGTTCTATTCTCTGTGCATTGCCTAATGCACTTGCAAATATGCTTGTGTAAAGCCGGCCTTAGACCCAGTAGTGACGGGCCGGCTCTGCTCTGCGCATGCACCGGCTGGCCGGCAGCCTGCGCATAGCAAAGACGGAAGACACCGGGAGCGTGTGAGCTGCAGGCCTCTGCAGTGGCACGGGTGCGCATCCCGCTGCGAGAATTCTCACAGCGGGATCTGACCCGGCCGTCTGCAGGCGGCATATAAGTGATGAACCATATTTAGCCAGACCTCCTAAATACAGGCCAGAACTACTTTTTGAAAATATGGTGGGGCCTGGCATAAAAGCCCAAATTCTAGCATCCATGGCGTACAACATACAGCAATCCCCAGAATGTTCACTTAGGCTACATGCAGTACGTTATGTACTAGTCATAAACTGTGTTACTGTTAACTTTTGTTGAACTTTAGACTTAAGAATGGCAACAGCAACAATTCTCTAATAAACGTCAATTACTTGCACTGCAGAGCAATTCAGGTAATAGCGAAGAACATGAGGGAAGACAAATTCCCTGTAACTACTTTACTTAATGCTTTCAGCAGATTGCAGAATAAAAACATGTACAGTGACTATTATCAGTCATTGGAAAGAACAGAAGGGATCTTAAATGTGCCCATCAGGACAACCCCTTGACTTTCCATCCACTGATTATTAAAGGGGGTCTATCAGCTTTCCTGAACTGACTGTTTTAGTAAATACTTATGTTCCCTGTAATATAATAATTCTGGAGTATTATTTCTCAATACTGTGCTGCGCTATTATCCTTCCGACATTTATCAATAAAATTCACAACTGGGTGAACCGTTTCCTTTGTCAGCGTGTCCATGCTGAGTCTGGCTCTGTCAACTCTGATTGGACAGTCTGTGTAGGGACAGCCCCCCAAAAGGTAACACCAAGATGTTTATTCATACATTTGCAGGAGGAATAACAGAGGGACAGCGCAAGGTAGACTGCTAAGAAATAATGCTCCAGAATTGTTATTTCATGTGAAATATAAGACATGTATTAAAACAGACACGTCAGGAGAAATGACAAGTAACTTTAAGGTGAATGTCCAACCTTTTTGTATAAATAGGTCTCAAATGTTGTGCTGTTTTTTTAAAATATACTATATATTAATACAAAACTTGATATAGAGCTTCAAAATTCCAGTAGTTGTACAATACAATTCTGGTTGCCTTTAGTCTCCACTAATGAGAGCTTTGGAGCTAACAGTGCTGTATACTATTCATACATTGATCTTAATAAAAAAAAAAAAAAAAAAAAGAGTATTCAGAAAGCTCATGAGCTCCCCCTAGAGGCAGCAGCAGAGAGACCAGAACTTTATCTTTTACCTTTACAGTAGATTTTGGCCCCTCAGTCAGAAAGTTATCTGGTTTAGAAAACTCTATGCGTATGTCCAATTAGGGTATAGAAATTAATTGATGTGAATCTCTTGTAAGGGGGGTTTGGGGATCGCCATATACTAGTGGATTAGGAGACGGAGTATGGATTCCGAGAAACAGCAATAAGCTTTATTTGGCTTCGGAATCATTGAGACATTCACTTACTAGGAATCACTAATAGATTCACTTGAACTCACATGGTTTGATAACTCTAGTAGTGCTGACTTTGCTCTTTGGCAACACTGTTTCGCTTTTTGCAGAAACAAGTCTCCGTCTTTAACACAACTACAGGCCCATTGAAAATCAAGCTTCCCATATATGCATAGTCAATTAGTCATATTGCAGGCCACTGCAGTTATACACAGTCTCTTAGTATTTATCAGATTTTCTGTAGCTCCGTGGACCCTCGATGCAGTTACACTGTGTTCAGCATTCACAGTCCTTGTGTTGGAGGGATTTCTCACTTTCAGCAACACAGTTGAATATAATCAGAGCTGACACAGCTCAATTGTTCTGTATAGAAGGCTCAATGAATTTCTCTGACAGATCATACAACTCGACTGCTCCCAACCTCTCTACGCAGGCTACCAGGTTTCTTGCAAGGTATGAGGCCCAATCATGCCAACCTTGCACCGCCTGTTCACACTTGCTTTCACTACTCACCACTACAGCTATACAGCTATACTTCAACTTGCATACTACAGCCCACTGCATGTCCTCTCATTCATCCACTCATGCACATATCCACCCATCATGGTGACCTGGTGCTTTATATCTACCAATGGTCACTGGACCTGTACTGGTGCATCTTGTCTCCACCAGAAGAAAGGGTGGAGACATGGGTTGGGCCCTGTTGGTCTCCCCTCTCCCCCTTCCTTTCCCTGCCCTTCCATCTCGGCCGGTCTAACCTCACTTCCCCTCCCAGCTAGTGTCACTGTGGCCGCTGCTCTAGCCTCTTCCCTGCCGGCTCCTGAGCTGTCTGGCATTGTAACTCTCCCGTGACGACCCCACTGCTGTCTGTTATGGCTTTCATTTACCCTGCTGACACCACTGCTGTCACTGTCCCCTGCCTACCCCGCTGCTGTCAGTTGTCCGACTGCTCTGCTGTGACTCTCCCCATCACCGCCCTTACAGCTCCACTGACACTGTCGTCCGCCATGCCGCCCTCCCATCTCCATTCCTGAGGCCACTGTGACAGTGGCCCGCAACCTGCCATGTGTCCGCTGACTGCCCCGCAATCAGTGTGCCTGGCGGCACTCTGCTTCCCAGGCCCACAGTCAGTGTGGCGGGCGGCACTGTCCTCCCCGCCGCCCTCCAATGGATGCCTGATGTCTGGCAACTAACTGTGGGGACGGCACAACACACAGCTGGAGCCAATCGGCAGCTAGGGGTGTGACCAGAGCATTACCTCAAGCTGAGCCCGGTCAACCCCTAGCTTCCGGTGAAGACAAGATGCACTAGTACCCGCTGGATCTGGGTTTAAGAGTACAAAAACATGTCCACCAAAGCCATGACAATCACTGTTACAATAATCTAACTACAAAGGTATGCAGAAACATCAGTTGCTCAATACACATTTACATTATACCATACTCTCTGCAACTACACTACCGTTCAAAAGTTTGGGGTCACATTGAAATGTACTTATTTTTGAAGGAAAAGCACTGTACTTTTCAATGAAGATAACTTTAAACTAGTCCTAACTTTAAACAAATGCACTCTATACATTGCTAATGTGGTAAATGACTATTCTAGCTGCAAATGCCTGTTTTTTGTGCAAAATCTACAAAGGTGAATAGAGGCCCATTTCCAGCAACTATCACTCCAGTGTTCTAATGGTACAATGTGTTTGCTCATTGGCTCAGAAGGCTAATTGATGATTAGAAAACCATTGTGCAATCATGTTCACACATCTGAAAACAGTCTAGCTCGTTACAGAAGCTACAAAACTTACCTTCCTGTGAGCAGATTGAGTTTCTGGAGCATCACATTTGTGGGGTCAATTAAACGCTCAAAATGGCCAGAAAAAGAGAACTTTCATCTGAAACTCGTCAGTCTATTCTTGTTCTTAGAAATGAAGGCTATTCCATGCGAGAAATTGCTAAGAAATTGAAGATTTCCTACAACGGTGTGTACTACTCCCTTCAGAGGACAGCACAAACAGGCTCTAACCAGAGTAGAAAAAGAAGTGGGAGGCCGCGTTGCACAACTAAGCAAGAAGATAAGCACATTAGAGTCTCTAGTTTGAGAAACAGATGCCTCGCAGGTACCCAACTGGCATCTTCATTAAATAGTACCCGCAAAACACCAGTGTCAACATCTACAGTGAAGAGGCGGCTGCGGGATTTTGGGCTTCAGGGCAGAGTGGCAAAGAAAAAGCCATATCTGAGACTGGCCAATAAAAGAAAAAGATTAAGATGGGCAAAAGAACACAGACATTGGACAGAGGAAGACTGGAAAAAAGTGTTGTGGACGGATGAATCCAAGTTTGAGGTGTTTGGATCACAAAGAAGAACGTTTGTAAGACGCAGAACAAATGAAAAGATGCTGGAAGAATGCCTGACGCCATCTGTTAAGCATGGTGGAGGTAATGTGATGGTCTGGGGTTGCTTTGGTGCTGGTAAGGTGGAAGATTTGTACAGGGTAAAAGGGATTCTGAATAAGGAAGGCTATCACTCCATTTTGCAACGCCATGCCATACCCAGTGGACAGCGCTTGATTGGAACCAATTTCATCCTACAACAGGACAATGACCCTAAACACACCTCCAAATTGTGCAAGAACTATTTACAGCAGAAGCAGGCAGCTGGTATTCTATCGGTAATGGAGTGGCTAGCACAGTCACCAGATCTGAACCCCATTGAGCTGTTGTGGGAGCAGCTTGACCGTATGGTACGCCAGAAGTGCCCATCCAACCAATCCAACTTGTGGGAGATGCTTCTAGAAGCGTGGGGTGCAATTTCACAAGCTTACCTCAACAAATTAACAGCTAGAATGTCAAAGGTGTGCAATGCTGTAATTGCTGCAAAAGGAGGATTCTTTGACGAAAGCAAAGTTTGATGTAAAAACAATGTTATTTCAAATACAAATCATTATTTCTAACCTTGTCAATGTCTTGACTCTATTTTCTATTCATTTCACAACGCATGGTGGTGAATAAGTGTGACTTTTCATGGAAAACACAAAATTGTTTGGGTGACCCCAAACTTTTGAACGGTAGTGTATGTCATGACTATCTCTGTGGCATTTACTTATTTCACTTGCGCCCAAAAAAAGGTTAAAGTACATGCGGGGGAAGATCAGGTGGCACCTGTCTTCCCACGGTTATTTTCAAACTCCAGCGCTCTGGCACTTTTTCTAAAATCGTAGGTTTAACTTTTCCATCCCCCTTATAATGGTGCAATAAGTGTACAGTATTAGCAAATTGCAGAAAAATGCATTTTTCTTTTGTAGATTCCCATCTTTGGTGAACCTTCTTTTTCTCTGTCTCCAGAAATGTGAAATGTTCCTCATTGACGGGTTAATTCTATATAATTGATTATGAGTAGCTACATGAAAACAGCTGCAAAGTTAACATGACCCTCCAGTCCAGGAACAAAGCTTCTCTGACTACCTGATGCACACGGTGCATTAGTTTCCATCATTAGTCTAAAGACACTACACCTGCATTGACTGGCCAGTGCTGCCCACATGGCCTATGCTGGTCAGTTACATCAGCATGTAGTGTCTTACACTCCGGATGCATACTAGTGCACAGTGTGCATCCAGTAGTCAGAGAAGCGGTTTTCCCTCTATGTTTCTCCAGGACTGGAGGGTCGCTTTAGAGAATTTGTTCAATCAGGACAATACCTGTTCGATCTCCCCGCTACAGCACGCATATATTATAGAGGAGGGCCCTCACTTGTGAGCCCCCTGGCCTCTGTGAGCCTGAACGGACAGCTTGTTCTAGTGGACTCCGGCCACCCCTGTTTTACAGAGACACCATGTAATACTTCATTTCCCCTCTAGTGGCCACTGCAATGGAAACCGTTGGCTGAAGGCAACTTTTCATGGCAAGACTGTCTGTCTGCCAGGGGCCATGGAACCTGTGGCTCTCATATTAAAGGGGATGTCTACTATGAGACAACTTTTTTTGACATATATTAATACACAATACTATATCAGTAGTAGACCCTACTAATATGTTTAACTAGCCTTTGTCTGAATGGTACTGATGATAATAATGATATCACTTAAAAATAGCAATGAATACCCAGAGACATAATGTAGAGCATTTTTGAATGATGTACATGTCCATTCTTTACAACCAATATAGTGAACATAATGCGCAATTAGAATGCAAAGCATTAAAGCGGATTTCCAGAGGGAAGCTTGACTCAATGATTATGACCAAACTTAGCAACAAAATCTACTTCATCGCCGTTCTAGGGATACGTGATCTGTGCCAAATCAATTTTTCATTAAAATGTTCTTTGCAGGTGGTAATCCACGGGGAGTGGGCATTGAATTGAATCACAGGTTCACAGCGTGTGTTACTGATCTTTCATTAAGCCGCATGCTTATGGTTTAATTGATTACGAGTAATAACTTGTTTAAAGGGAATGCAAAAGGGATTTGTAGAATACAGGCACCTTTATCCACGGAAATCTCTGGTTTAGCATGTTGATAGTGGAATGGGATGGCCCATCACTGCTCGGTTCTTACTTTGGCTTATTTACTTTAGTAATCCCACTTCTGCTATTGAAGAATTAATTGAAACTATGTTTCATTGTAGAGAGGGGAGTAGTTGGGTTCTGTAGACGTTACATAGATACATTTATAATTTAAAGTTGTTCCCAAAACTTTCTGCCACAACTGGTTTGATACTGACTAACAAATAGTGCAGAATCTGAGGAACTCTCCTCTTCTTCACCTTAAAGAGAACTTTTCATGTTCTCAAGGATCCGCAGGCCAAATCCAGCCAGACGCCTCATTTCATGTGGCCTGCCGGTCTTGCTTAGTAAAGGGGTTAACTAGGCAGCGCCCGCCGGGAAGCATAGGAGTCGGAGCGGAAGCCGCTGCTCCAACCTCTGGGTGGTGACCAGTGCTTGTAACTGCAGACGCAGCTCTCATTGAAATTTGTGGACAGTTAAGAGGTCAGCGATCACAGACTGACAGCCATTGGCACCCCCGGAGCAGGGCTAAAAGGGTGAGGGTAAAGCTTGTAGGGATGCTGCCCAGCCAGAAGCCAACAGGGGGTTGCTATTGGATTCTGTCCGAGCAGCATCCCTATGTGGCAGCCAAGTGCAGGCCTTTGTGAAGAGACAGCGGGGATAAAGATGTTGTTGTCAATGGCAGCTCTACTGTCCCTCCCTAGAGCGCCTTGGCATGGCCCAGCCCGGCAGTGCACAGTGGTAAAAAAATGATAGCAGGATGATAACAGTCTAAATTGAAAATGTTTCCATGACGCCAGTGCCCGTTTAACGTATTGAAACAGATGAATAAAATAAAGAGTCAATAATGCAATCACTGGTTAAACTTGAGGCACACAGTTTACTTAACATTTGTAACATGGGTCTCTTCAGTACATACAGTAACAGTCTCAAGTAATAACAGCTCTGAACCATCTTCTCCATGACAGTCGCCAACCATTTTCTGTTTGCTAACACTGTAGCCCAAAAACACACTTGCAATCAGTCTCAGTTATCTGACAGTGGATTTTCTGAACAAGTGTTGCCAGTGCAAAAGGGAAAATAGACGGACCGTCTCTGTTTTTAGTTTCTCTCGTCATGAATCCAAATAGCACTCGATAGACTCACTGTCGACTTATACTCTCATCAGCAGACGTGCAGCCTAACCCATCGCACTCTTCTGTGAATAATCAGAGGCTGGGTTTTGTTTTGACTCTCTCCGGGACCATGATGGCATCAGGGCCTGTGCTTCCCACACACGTCCTCCCTTCCCAACTACATCTTGTTTTCTCTCTTCTCTCTCACTCATATATCACGCCCTCTAACCCGCCCACTAACTAATCCTTAGTGAAGAGGTTGGTGCTAGTGTCTAGTGCAGACAAAAAGTGGAGAAGGGCTTCTGCTAGAGGCAGTTGCCTTACAGATATACAGAAATGGGGAAAGGAAGGGGAGAACAGTAAATAGTCCATCCCCTGAATCCCATAAATATATTTTTTAGATAGAATAGAATCCCAATAAAGTATAAAATCAAAATGATTTTCCAGAGAGAGATACTTACCGAGTCAAGTCTAGATCCAACAGTGTCTGAACCTCCACTTCTGGCCCAGTTCGAACACCAGATCATGTGGTATGAACCTCCCGTTGTTAGTGACATCATTCCTGCCGGCTGGCTGATTGGCTCATTGCAATAACTTCATCTCTGCATCACCTGGAACAGATTAGAGGGTTGGCTTACTTACTAAAATGAGACAGTCAGTCAACCGTCAGCAATGAGATGACCGACCCTGAGAAAGGTGGGGGATCTATACCACAAGGCCTGGGAAGTAGTTATGCAGGCACCACTGGACCTGGACTGGATTCTTTATATATCTTTTTGGATAACTCCTTTAAGGGATGATTTTGGGGGATCTTTTTGTGTGCATTCTGCCTTTATTGTTTGTCTGTGAGGTTAGGATAAGGAGGGCTGCAGTAAAACCATTTAAACCTCTAGCACTCCGAGCTCAATCCCATAAAGAAGGTGTCAATCCATCACCAGCTAGAAATCACATCAAGGTTATCTCCTGAATAATAAATGTGGTGTCAAAACATCCGTATAAAGTGAGAGAGATGCGGAAAGCTCTTCTTCCTTGATTTGAAGAGAGTTTAAGATATTTCTTCAGCCAAAAAGAGTAAATATGTTCCTTTGGCAAAATGTTCCTAAATTTCAATCCTAACCCTCCCATTACTGATCTGTTATCAACCCTTTACTGACCAGTCATTTTTCATTTTAATTTTTACATCCCCATCATTCAGTAGACATTATTATTTTCCATCTAAATAGTCATATGAGAGCTTTTTTTCTTGAAGATTGAGTTGTAATTTTAATGGTACCATTTAATATACCACATAATGCTTTAAAAAGCTTTACACTTTTTTACATCATTGTTTTTGGATATATATATATATATATATATATATATATATATATATATATATATATATATACACACAAATCTACCTGTGTATGTAATTGTAACAGTATTTACATGTGCTTTAGTGGTAACCATGTTGAGAACATTATTAACATGGTTGTACTCCAATTAACTTATCAACTATCTATAGGATAATTGCTAAAGGTCTGAATGGCGGTGTCTCACCTCTAACACTCCCACTGATCCTGAGAACAGAGGAGCTGTCTCCCCCTCTTTCTGTCACTACGAGGTTGCTCCTCCCATCCATTGACTGAATAAAGCAATGGCTGTGCATGTGTGGTCACTGCTCTATTCATTTCAGTGAGGCTGAAGGAAATAGCCAAGTGCTTGTACTCTGCTATCCACGTGGCTCAGTCAATTCATAAATCCTGCTTTTGCAATGCGACGGCTGTGATTGGTTCTTTGACCGCTGCTCAGGCAATCAATGCAGCAGTCGAAGAACCAATCACAGCCATCGCTTCCTGGAGGCTGGATTTAGGAATTGGCTGGCCATGGCCCAGGGGCTGTGACCTTCAGTTATCACGTCAGCTTCTTTCATTTCATGAATTAGTTTCTTCCCAGATTGGAACATTAGGGGTAGTATCTGTTGATGACTTTCTTTTATTAGTGGATGCATACTGGTGGGTATGATATGATGGATGTCTTGCACTCGCCTAAAGTCTAGAGGGTATTTACTAAAAGCAGTATGGAGTCCTTGTGCCACTTGTAGAACTCCCTCATTTTGTTGATCAGGGGTATTGATGTCACCAATCTGTATGTCAGACCCCTATGGAGATTCAAGATTGGTGGGTTTCTCAAGTGCTTGCTAAATGGAGGACTGGTGAAGGCCTCTTTTCTTCATATAGGGAACC